>NW_026877794.1:0-22500 GCF_032173495.1 Musca vetustissima | reverse complement strand
CACCAAAAATAGTAATATGGCGATTATGTGTTAATATATAGTAGTATGTACCAGAAAATATGTAAGTGTAAATTACGACGCCGAAAAATTCCGCCAAAAAATCTTAATATGGCGATTATGTATTGATGTAAAATAGTATGAGTTCCAGAAAATATGTATGTGTCGGTAAATTATGACGCAAAAATTGCGCCATAATTTGTATATAAACGCTTTGTATTTGATGTACGTAAATTGTATGTAATAAGGATTCCAAAAAATTTCCAAATTTTCCAAAAAAAAATCCAATTATGTTATGTATTGGTCTGAGTCAGTAATTTTTCCCAAATCCAATATGGTGCAAAAACAAGTTTAATATATAAAATCCAAAAATGGCGGGTCAATTTTCCAAAAAAAAAAAAAAAAATTAATTCCAAATTCAGACGGACAAAGAGTATAGAGAGAGAGCGTATGTTCTAAAATTTCCAACTTTTTCCACAAAAGTTCCAAATTTTCCAAAAAAAAAATCCAATAATTCCACAAAAGTTCTAAATATGCTCAACTTTTTCCACAAAAGTTACTCTCAAGTTTGCATGTAGTAATGTATTTTCCACAAGAGACCAAACATCTCCTTTCAAAGTTCAATAATTTTTGTATGTGTTAGTGGGCTTTGTTTTTTCGAAGTATTCTCAATTTCAATCTCTCCACTGAGGTTGCCCATTTTTTCCACTGATTTATTCCAAATTTAGACAAAAAATCCCAAAATTTGCAAGGGTTTTATGTAAATGTTCAAAAAACTAGGTTTGTGTGTATGTGTGTCTAGGTGGACGTATGTGTGTATTCCCTCTGCTCGCTAGGGTCAACGTCAGTCCTCGATTCAATATGTGTGATTTTGGGTAATTTTGTCCAAAAGTGTCAAATTATTCACAGGTGCTTCATCAGGGGCATTACAGGTCGGTGCCAAATGTTTCCGAACCCTGCATGCCTGAATTCGCCCCAACAAATTTCATGGGTACTCACTTTAATCCTCTCTTTTTAGTACTGGAAATGTGTGTTTGTGTGTGTGATTACCCTGTGTGTTTTTGGGTCTCTGTTGGATCTTCCACTTGTGTTCTTCTTCTTCGTCTTTTTTGCGTTTGTTAATTGGAATGTCACTGAATGTTGTTGTTGTCCACTGTAATGTATTATATTTTTTTCTTTGTAATTTCAGTTTTTCCATTTGTATTCACTTTTTGTTATTTGTATTTTATTTATTTTTTTACCACTGTTTGTTGTTCTGTCACTGTTTCTTTTTTGTTCTATCACTGGTTTTTTTATTTTCTTTTGTGACGTTCAATTTTTATTCACTGTCACTGGTATTTCTTTCATTTATTACTGCTGGTTCAATTTACACTCTGGTTCACTGAAATGAACTGTTCCACTTTTTGATAAATTTTATTATTTTGATTTTTTTCACTGAATTTTTTATTTATTTAAAAAACACTATCTGGCTCGCATGGACCAATTTTTACTGTACAAACAATTTTTTTTTCTTTTTCTTTTTAATTTATAAGATTTGTTTTTTTTTGTGTTTTGTAATTTTATTGCAATTCTTCGTGTTCAACATATGTGTTGTGTGTTATTGTATCTTAACTTTTTTCTAATTCGTGTATATGTTCACTATTCTGTATTTCTTGTTTGTGCAAAATTATGTGTTATATGTGATTTCATGTACAATTTTGTGTATTTATTTTTACAAATTGTGTTGTTTAACTTTGTTTATGTTTTGTTTTAATTAACAAATTGTGTTAGTAAATGTTTTCACTTTGGTTTTTTTATGTGTTCTACTTGTATTTCATGTATTTGTATTATTTTCGAATTTTTGTAACTTATGTGTATGTGCAATTGTTTTGTTTAATGTTATTTTTATTTCAGTTCAAAATTTTAGTTTTAATTTTGAGTAATTTGTAATTCTTGTTGTATTTTCAAAGTGTTATGTTTTGTTCTTATTCTTATAAATTTGTAAAAAATCACTTTCACGGGGGGCGCTTTATTCGAGATCACGATTCAGACTGACTCGCTTTGCTGCTTCCATCACCTTTTAAGCCTTAATTATGTTTTCCAGGATTTTTTGGAAAGCAGCAAAGCGGCAAGCAGTACTAAAATTGGTTCAGATTCAGATATAGCTCCCATATATATTAGTATAACTTAACCTGTGACAAGTTTCGATGAAATCGGTTTAGATTTCGATATAGCTTTTATATATATTTTCGTCCGATTTTAAGTAAATGGTGCACCAAACTCCTCATGTTTATCAGATATTTATCCAAATAATCAACGGGTGTTCGATTGATAGTTGCTTTAAATTGATTTATATATTTTTGTCCCATTGTAAGAAGCAACTCTATATCTGACCAAACGAAAAATTTAGTATAGGTTGCAGAATGAAATGTTTATGGATCCAATTTCATTTTACTGGTCCTTCAAAAATGCGACGTCTGTTAGGATTCAACTGTTAAATATACCCAAAAAGGGTATCATATAGTCGGCCCCGTCCGATTTTACTACTTTCCTTACTGGTTGTATATCCCCTAATCCCGTTATTGCTTTCGTCGATGGTTTTAGTGGAATCTTCAAGTAACTTTTACTTATTATTTTTTCAAAGTTTTTAATTATTTTTATTTAATATAAACAAAAATAAATACAACGTGAAAAACAATTCCATTCATAACAAACTTACATTAATAAAAAACAATATTTCATTCATTCAACTTTTACTTTTTTCTAGAGTTTTTAATTATATGTATTTAATAGTAAAAAAATAAAAGACATTATTTCTCACTATTACTCACTGATATAGTTGTAAAGAGTGTACAAGGTAATCCCGCCAGAATTTATTAATGTTAAGTCGTTGAATGAATGCAGAGAGTACAAAATACAATGCATGATATAAATTGTTCTTTTAATCCATCATACTGTATGTTGTGCCATCGAGTTTGATCGGACAAAGCACAACGAAGAACAACATAACTTCGGTGGTTGAATTCATTTGCACTTATTTGCTGATGTCTACTACAGACACAGGATGCTGAGGATCCAACCATTTGGCATTATTTCTCTTCTTATTTCTAAATTGCACTAATCAGTGCAGGAGGCTTTGTAATGGTATGGGGCATGGTACAATGAATAGGTAGTCCATTTAGCGCAGCTGATGTCTTGATTATCTGTCAAAGTGGGTAATTTCTACTTTAATTCGATGTGCAGTGTTACCAACCATTTGAATGGTGGCATCATGGTATGGGCCTGTATGAGCGTTGCCGGACTGGGCAATATCGTTTTTATTGGATAAGGTTTATTACTTAAACATTCTAACAGATTTTCAAATTATCTGTTGTGCTAAAAAATTGGAGTATTTTGGAGAAAAATATTAGAAGCCATAACATCACAAGCATACCAAGTCCGAAAAATGCTCTACAAGACGAAAAAAGGGAAACATTTCAGACATCTTACACGAAAAACTTGGTAAAATCTATGCCCGCAAGGTTGAAAGCTGTTTATCTTAATTCACATACATATTGTTTAAATTATTAAAAATAAAATTTTATTCATTGATCAACATGCAGTTGACATTTTTATAATAGAAAACCAAATGGATCCTTTTGACTGTAACTCTCTGTATATTGTGGCATATGTTGGTTTCAATCACATTAAAATACGCTCTTTCTCAAGAATGCCCACGACGAGAATTCGAATGTTTTCAATTTATCGCGAATGATAGAGTTACAATGAATGAACAAGCATTTGCAATCTCTCGCGAATGTGCGCATTGTACGAAAAATTCACGAACGATAAAATTTCGCTGCAAGCGTCGTCGATTCTTTCTTTCGCGAACATTTGTTGCTGAAGAACATTCTTTTGAAAAAGCCAAAAAACAAATGCACGAGCACTGTTAAAAACAACAACAATCAAAAATATCATAAAAAAGTAAACACACACAAACAACGAAAGAATGTGTGTAGCATAATGCTGTGCAAGCATGGGAACTGGTGCCCTTATTTACATGTATCAATAAGTTCGTTCTCTGCATTCTCTTTTAGTAAGTCATTTCATATGGCGGTTTATCGTTTCCTCTCCGAGCATTTTCTCTTTGTACACCCCTAGTGTATCAGAAAGTGTGTGGAATAACAAAATACATGTCCAACAACTATTGAGTTCACGCACGTTTGTTGTTATTGTGGTTGCTGTTTTGAGCATTCGCGAGAATTCGGGAATGTTTGTTTCCATTCGTGAGAGAATGTCAGAAAGAATTTCAACCACCAAACGAATGATCGTTTTTGTGTGCTCTCACTCGTTAGTTATGTGTGTGCGAACATTAGGTTAGGTTGAAAAGAGGGGTGGATGATACCACCACATGTCCAACATGAGAAGGGCATACACATAAGCCATATGAGGCCTGTTGTGCGCTCTAGAAGTGCGAAGAAAGTTCGAATCAAGAATTACTGAAAGTGTATATTAATAAAGAAAAAACATTTGTGCTTGATTCCCTATGAATCTAGGAATTCCGTGTATTTTGCGAGCTCTTTCAATCTTTTCCATTCACACCCCCTCAAAACGCTTAGTCCATGTAAATGTAAATGTCAGCATTTACATGCTGGGCAATGACACAGGAAATGTTCCAGCGTTTCACTGTCTTCCCCACACGCTCTGCACTCGTTACTTCCTTCGCATCCAATCTTGAGTAGATGTGTCTTCAGGCCGAGTTGTCCCGTCAGAATACCCGTCAGTCGGCTTATTTCTTTTTTGTTTAGCGTTAGGATTTGCTTAGTTTTGTCTTCACTTGGGTCGCCCCATAAGATTTTGGTGATTTTTCCTGTCCCCTCATTGTTCCAAAGGGGTTTGTGGGTCTCATGTGTCCATTCCCTCATTTCTTGGCGTGCTTCGCTAAAGGGTTTGGCGGTATACACCTCTATTGTGGGTAGTACAGTGGCACTCCTGGCTAGTTGATTTGCTATCTCGTTTCCTATGATTCCTTGGTGCCCCGGCACCTATATAATTCGTACAGGTCCTTGTTGTGAGAAATCATTAATGGTATTTATACATTCCAGTACAGTTTTGGATTTAACTGTTTTGGAAGATATTGCCTTTATAGCTTGCTTGCTGTCCGTAATAATATTTATTGTATTTTGTCCTTGGTTTGAAATTAACCAGTAAAGACACTCTGTTATAGCTTGAACCTCCGCCTGTAAGATCGTGCTGTGATCTGTACGACGAAGAGAAATTTCGATACCCGGTTCTTCGATAAAAAGTCCCAGTCCAGTTTTTCCTCCTAGTCGAGAGCCATCTGTGTAGCAACATTTACCAGGCGGCATCTGAACTAGTGTTCCGCTATTCCATTGTTCTCTATCTAGTATTATAGTTTCGCACCGTGTCACTACTCTCGTTTCAGGTATACGGTCTGAATCAAAGTTATTGAATGTCGACTCAATAGTTGCCTGTAAAATGTTTTGCTTTAAGTCTTAAAGTTGCAACCGCCGCTTCATATTTTATTTGGATGTCTATTGGATGTATATATAATATTGTCTCCAAAGCCCTAGTTGGTGTTGTACGAATTGCTCCACATATTCCTAGGCAACACGTTCTTTGAACTTTCTGCAACGTTTCTACGTTACATTTTTTATCCCTTGCTGTCCACAAGACAACAGACGCGTATGTTAGAATTTGTCTAATAACGCTCTTGTAGATCCAGTGTATCATCTTTGGATTGAAACCCCATTTAGAGCCTACGGCTCTTCTGCAGAAACACCAACATCTTTGGGCCTTGTCAGCCCTTTGCTGTATGTGGTTTTTCCATTTAACTTTCTTGTCTAGAATTACATCCAGATACTTAACTTTGTTTGATATGGCTATCGTTTTGGAAGATGGCCTATTTGTTTTGAAAGATGGGCTCTTCGTACTGACCTATTTTTGTCTTTCTAGTGAAAAGACATATCTCCGTTTTGTCCGGATTTACGTTTAATCCCCTCGGCTTGCACCATTTCGGCTTTCCAGCATAGTAAGTTCGGATTCTTTCCCCATAGAAGTATTATAACGTCATTTGCATAACAGACTGGTTGAAATCGTTCGTCGGTTAAGTTTCTTAAGAGTCCATTTACGGTGTTTACCCACAGGAGCGGTGACAACATCCCTCCCTGTGGTGTTCCCTGACCTACTTTCTCTCTGATTGTTATATCATGTATGCTACAGCTTATCCATCTATTCCCAGTCTATGATTGCCCGGTCCACTTGGAAGTATCTAAGGATTGGATAAGCGTATTAGTGCTGACATTTGTTTCCTTCAATGTCAATGCATACCGCTAAGGTATACATCTTCTCAGCGAAGGTGCCTCAATATAGTGTACTACCTCATGTAAAGCGGTTTCCACTGATCTCCCCTTTACATACGCATGTTGTTTACTCTTTATCATGGTGTCGATTGTACGTTCCATGGTTTTCAGTAGGAAAGAAGTTAGGATTATTGGCCGATATAATTTTGGTGTGGCGTAATTTGCCTTGCCGGGCTTGGGTATGAAGTCTACCCTGGCTTCCTGCCAGGCTTTCGGTTTGTGCGCCAACCTTAAACATGCATTAAAGAGTGCGGCTAGATTTGGTGATAAAAATACCGCCTCTTTTTGTAATAATGCGGGGAAGACATAATCTGGTCCTGCCGCTTTCAATGGTGAGAAGCTTTTTAGGGCGTCTAACACCATTGACTTGTCAATAATTTGTTCCTCTGATCTTTCTTCCCTCTCTGTCATGACATCGTCAATTGTCGATGTGTTGGATGGAAAAAGAGCATTCATTAGGAGTTTCCTCGATTGTTTCTATCTTATTACCCTCGCCGTCTACCATAGTTTCGGGTTGGGTGTTGGTCTTGGATAAAATGTTTTGCTTTTTGAAGTCTTGAAGTTATCTACCTGTTCGCAGAACAGCTTCCATATTTTATTTGGCGGTTCATGTTAATTTATTGTATTCTTTTCGTTTATCGTGGAAGTTGTCCCAGAATACTGCGATACTTGGTGTTGTACGAATTGCTCCACATATTCCTAGGCAACACGTTCTTTGAACTTTCTGCAACGTTTCTACGTTACATTTTTTATCCCTTGCTGTCCACAAGACAACAGACGCGTATGTTAGAATTTGTCTAATAACGCTCTTGTAGATCCAGTGTATCATCTTTGGATTGAAACCCCATTTAGAGCCTACGGCTCTTCTGCAGAAACACCAACATCTTTGGGCCTTGTCAGCCCTTTGCTGTATGTGGTTTTTCCATTTAACTTTCTTGTCTAGAATTACATCCAGATACTTAACTTTGTTTGATATGGCTATCGTTTTGGAAGATGGCCTATTTGTTTTGAAAGATGGGCTCTTCGTACTGACCTATTTTTGTCTTTCTAGTGAAAAGACATATCTCCGTTTTGTCCGGATTTACGTTTAATCCCCTCGGCTTGCACCATTTCGGCTTTCCTGCATAGTAAGTTCGGATTCTTTCCCCATAGAAGTATTATAACGTCATTTGCATAACAGACTGGTTGAAATCGTTCGTCGGTTAAGTTTCTTAAGAGTCCATTTACGGTGTTTACCCACAGGAGCGGTGACAACATCCCTCCCTGTGGTGTTCCCTGACCTACTTTCTCTCTGATTGTTATATCATGTATGCTACAGCTTATCCATCTATTCCCAGTCTATGATTGCCCGGTCCACTTGGAAGTATCTAAGGATTGGATAAGCGTATTAGTGCTGACATTTGTAGAAGGCTCCTTCAATGTCAATGCATACCGCTAAGGTATACATCTTCTCAGCGAAGGTGCCTCAATATAGTGTACTACCTCATGTAAAGCGGTTTCCACTGATCTCCCCTTTACATACGCATGTTGTTTACTCTTTATCATGGTGTCGATTGTACGTTCCATGGTTTTCAGTAGGAAAGAAGTTAGGATTATTGGCCGATATAATTTTGGTGTGGCGTAATTTGCCTTGCCGGGCTTGGGTATGAAGTCTACCCTGGCTTCCTGCCAGGCTTTCGGTTTGTGCGCCAACCTTAAACATGCATTAAAGAGTGCGGCTAGATTTGGTGATAAAAATACCGCCTCTTTTTGTAATAATGCGGGGAAGACATAATCTGGTCCTGCCGCTTTCAATGGTGAGAAGCTTTTTAGGGCGTCTAACACCATTGACTTGTCAATAATTTGTTCCTCTGATCTTTCTTCCCTATCTGTCATGACATCGTCAATTGTCGATGTGTTGGATGGAAAAAGAGCATTCATTAGGAGTTTCCTCGATTGTTTCTATCTTATTACCCTCGCCGTCTACCATAGTTTCGGGTTGGGTGTTGGTCTTGGATAGAAATTTCTTGATTTTTGAAACGTCGTTGACGCTATCTACCTGTTCGCAGAACAGCTTCCAGGAGTTGCGTTTGGCGGTTCATGTTAATTTATTGTATTCTTTTCGTTTATCGTGGAAGTTGTCCCAGAATACTGCGAATTTTTTCGGCGTGCTCTGTTGTAAAGCCTTCGGACCTCTTTTCCTTTGTTCCGAATCTCCCCTGTTATCCAGGGTTTTTCAAAGGCAGATCTCCTTTCTCGAAGAGGACAACTTTCTTCGACTTTACAATTACTTCCGTTAATTTGTTGACGTTCCTGTCTATGTCATTCGTGTCTAGGCATTCATAATTTGGTTGCCCCAAACCCTCCTGGACTAGTCTCCCAAACTTTATCCAGTTAATTTTGGACTTGTTACGGATGTGTGGGTTTCGGCGGTGGCCGTAGGTTTTTGAACATAATATATTTGTGGTCAGAAAAGGAGTACTCTTCTGAGACTCTCCTTACCAGACTTACCATTGAAGACTTGTCTAAGCCTAACACAAGGAGAGTCCCTTCCTCCTTCTGTGGAAGACTTCCCATTTCTTCACGTGCAATGTCTTGTTCTGTAGGCTGAAGACCTCGAGCATGCGTTCCGTGTCGAAATCGCTGCCCCAACCTCTAACGAAGACTTTAGGCTTTTTTAGTTGAGGAATGTCTTTTTTCCTCACCAGCTTGAGTTTCATTGTTCCATCTATGGGTCCAATGCTTGCCACTATCTTTCTCAGGGCTTCTATGCTTTTTGGACTTCCAAATTCCAGCATTAGATAGTCCCCTTTGAAATCGCAGCTATTCATTTCGATAAAGTCCCCTCCTTGTAGTAGGTACTCCATAATTTTGGTGTTGACCACATTTAACACTTCTTTATGGGTCTCCTTCTTTAGCTTACCGGACGCGCTATTTCCGTTGTTCACTGCATAGCAGAGTTCGTCTCGATAGCGGTTCCTGGCAACCTTGGCATAAGACGGCGGCTACTTATCATCTGTTCCTGTTGGTCCTTTTGAGATTTCCGGTCTTTTCGGAAGATTCCGACTCAGCACTCGTCTTCCTGATATCAGAGCCAGCCTCGTCTGCCCTCGTCAGTGGATTCTCGTGACAGTCTCCTTTGACGCTGGTTTGACTGAGCTTTCTCTTATTATCAGTCGACGGGAAGCTCTTTTTCTTTTTGGCGGATTTGGTTCGAGATTTCTCTTCCCCTGTGGTTCCACACCTTCGTGTTGGCGCTGCCCGAAGGCTGAGTGCTTGTAGCTATACCTTCGACTACAGATGCCAAGACACCCACCCAGGATGACGACGGGGCGTGACTCGTGGGCAGATCAACGACACCCGCCGGTACTGAGTTATTTAGGCTCTGCGCCGTAACTTTTATTCTTTTATCTTCTTTATCCATTTTTGTTTTAGGGGAACACCCCCATAGTAAACATACGAGTACGTTTTTTTCTTATTGTTTTCTTTTTATGTTAAAGATAACATTAGTTGTTAACGTATGTAATGTTTTTCAAACTAATCATTTCCAACGAAATAAAAACAATTTTGACAAGGTTTATTAAAAAAAAACTTTTTTTATATAAAAACAAATATTTGTTAAGTTAAAAACAGAATATATACAGAAATTAAATATTAAAATATAACAAATTTGTACGGCTTTTCAAGCAGGGAAAAAGTAACAAATTGTATTGCTTTTAGCAAATTATTTATATTACAATTGTTTACGGTACAAACCGTTTTTTTCTTTTCCTTTTTAATTTATAAGATTTGTTTTTTTGTGTTTTGTAATTTTATTGTAATTCTTCGTGTTCAACATATGTATGTATATGTGTTGTGTGTTATTGTATCTTAACTTTTTTCTAATTCGTGTATATGTTCACAATTCTGTATTTCTTGTTTGTGCAAAATTTCATGTACAATTTTGTGTATTTATTTTTACAAATTGTGTTGTTTAACATTGTTTATGTTTTGTTTAAATTAACAAATTGTGTTAGTAAATGTTTTCACTTTTGGTTTTTTATGTGTTCTACTTGTATTTCATGTATTTGTATTATTTTCGAATTTTTGTAACTTATGTGTATGTACAATTGTTTTGTTTAATGTTATTTTTATTTCAGTTAAAAGTTTTAGTTTTTTGTAATTTGTAATTCTTGTTGTATTTTCAAAGTGTTATGTTTTGTTCTTATTCTTATAAATTTTGTAAAAAATCACTTTCACCCCCCGGTGAGCTTTATTCGAGATCACGATTCAGACTGACTCGCTTTGCTGCTTCCATCATCTTTTAAACCTTAATTATCTTCTCCCTTTGTGCAGGAAGGACCTCAACCCCAGACGTCTGAAGGAGGAATATGATATTCTCGACATTACTGAGGCTTGATTGATCAGAGCCCTTAGTGTTGCATATGATTCGCTGCCATCCGCCACCACCCGTACCATTGCTGTTGGTACAAACACCAGATCCCAAGTAAATTTTACGACAACATCGGGGATGGTTGGCATAGGTTCATCGATTTAAGGGGCGCCATGAAGCAATGTGTGGTGGCGAATGTCGCATTTGTAGCAGCTCATTAGAGATGAACAATCTGGGGCAAGGTGGCTTCTGGCTAGGCAGTTTCGGCAGTAACTCCTTCTTTCTACCGTCTCACGGCGACACGAACTTAAGGCGTGGTCATCTTGGCATAGACCGCAAGCGTGTTGCCAATGGCTGGGGCGTTCACGTCTGTCATCTCGTTGCTGGCGTCGTTGGGATGATCTGCTTCGCTCATCTTCTCGGCGTTGACGGTCCACCGACCTGGGGTTTTGCTGACGCCGGGCCGGACGATGGCTTCGGTTGTCTGGTTGCCAATCACGGTCTTGTAAGTAGGCTGCCATGTCTGAAAAGAGTGAGAGGAGAGTACCAAGGTTTTTTGTAAAGGGGGGACCGACTAGTCAGTCGGAAAACAATTTGACGACTTTTGATATGGGTCGAGTTATTGTTCCTTCAGTAGTACGTATGTCAACAACCCGTACGTTAGTGTCTATTCCTTGGTATGTTTTAACTATTCTACCCATTTTTCACTCAGTCGGAGCGAGTCTATCGTCTTTAATGACTATCAAATCCCCTTCCTTCCGATTTTCCTTTTCATATTTCCATTTTTTTCTACGGTGTAGCTCTCTAAGATATTCTGATTTCCATCTTTGACAAAAATGCTGGGAAATTATTTTGAGTCTTTTCCATCTGTTGGCTAGAGTTAAGTCACCATCGGACACATCAGGTTCGGGTGGAGCAAGGATTGGCGTGCCTATCAAAAAGTGACCTGGCGTTAGTGGAGAAAAATCATTTGGATCTTCACCAGCTGGACTCAAGGGTCTAGAATTTAAGCATGATTCAATTCGTGTTAAAATAGTACAAAATTCCTCAAACGTAAAGTTCATATTCGGAATTGATTTTCGCAAATGTATTTTAAACGATTTGACGCCGGCCTCCCATAGACCGCCCATATGAGGTGCCCCAGGAGGAATAAATTTCCAATTGAGATTGTGTTGAATATTGTGCTGAATGAACGAATTTTGAAAATTTTTAAAGAATTGGAGTATATCCTTTTTAATGATTTCAGCAGCTCCAACAAAGTTAGTTCCATTATCAGAATATATACACGATGGACAACCCCGTCTGCCAACGAAGCGGGAAAATGCTGCAAGAAATGATTGGGTTGATAAATCGCTAGTAGCTTCTAACTGTATGGCCTTTGTTGCGAAACAGACAAAGACGCAAACGTATCCTTTAGTTATTAGACAAGTTTTTTATGTTAAATGGGCCAGCGAAATCGACTCCAGTATTGTTAAATGGGCGTGAAAGTAAGGTTCTTTCTGGGGGCAAAATCAAATGACCAAAATTCAGATCTTAAGACTAGTGTCATGAGTTGGTTTCCACCATGTAATGTTATTTTATGTGTAAATTCAACAAGTAATTGTGTTAATTTCGCATTGTACGGCAAAATAATAGGGTGGCGCTCATTGTAGGTGAGAACTGGCGACTGTATTAATCTATCATTTGCTCGCATGATACCCTTCGAGTCTAAAAAAGGGTTTAATGTTAATAACGTACTGCTTGATGATATTCGAGATCCTTTTTGTAATAATTCATATTCCGCTGGAAAGTAGAATTTTTGTGTGCTGATTATGACAGCTCTTTTGCCTTCATGGATTTCTTCTGCTGTAAGTTCTGGAGATGTAATTCTCAAATTTCGTCTATTTTCTCCAGTATTTCTCCAAAATCTCAAAACATATGCATAGATACGGTAAACTTTCGAAAGAGATGAGAAATTCTTTAATGGGTCTTCCTCAATGTTTGTTGCCATAACTTTAACGGTTTTTGCTTCAATATTAGTTTCCTCAATAATTTCATGTGATGGCCAATTAGTTTTTGGAAATTTTAACCAATGCGGTCCATTCCACCATAATTGGTGTTTAATTAATTCGCTTGGTGGGCAACCGCGCCTCGCAATGTCCGCTGGATTATCTTCTGAATCTACATGTCTCCAGTTTTCATTTGCAACATTTTCTAAGATTTCAGATATTCGATTCCCGACAAAAGTTGACCAATGACATGGAGGTTTCTTTAGCCATGCAAGAACTATAGTGGAATCGGTCCAATATTGTACAGAAAAATTTGAAATTTGAAGGTTTTTTAGTATTGAGGCTGTCAATTTTGACAGTAAAACAGCTCCGCATAATTCCAACCTTGGAAGAGAGATTTTTTTAATAGGGGCGACTCTTGTTTTTGCTGTCAAAAGGAAAGTTTCTATTTCGTTGTTCGATTTCTCCACTCTTATATATAATGCGGCAGCATAAGCACTCTCCGAAGCATCACAAAATCCATGTATTTCAATATTGTTGCTTGGAGAGTAATGAATCCATCGTGGAATTTTAAGATTTTCAATATCACCACTATTTTTTACGAAATTTTTCCAATTCAGCATAGTAATGGGTTTTAAAATGTCGTCCCAGTTTATCTTATCCAGCCAAACTTGCTGCATAACGAGTATAGCTACTACAACAATTGGGGCTAGCCAACCACAAGGATCGAATAATTTTGCTATGGTAGAAAGTACTTCCCGTTTTGTATAGGAATTTCTATTTTCCATGTTTGGCGGTGTAAAAGTAAAAAATCTCCCGATATATTCCATCGAATGCCTAAAGTTTTGGTAGACGCATCTTCAGAAATATCAAGCAAATTTACTGGAAGCAATTTTTCCTTTGACAAATCTTCAATAATTTGTGAGTCATTTGCTGCCCATTTCATTAACTCGAATCCTGCAGATTCCATGGCAGCTATGAGTTGTTTTCGATAAGTAATTGTTTCACGTATTGTGTGTCCTCCAGCTAACACATCATCGACATATAAATTTTCGGAAATTATTTTTGATGCTAATGGGTACATATCTTTTATGTCTTCTGCCAATTGCATGAGAGTTCGTAGTGCCAAAAACGGCGCACAGTTTACTCCAAAAGTGACTGTAAGTAATTCATAGTCCTCTATTGGATCACAAGGCGATTTTCGAAACAAAATTCTTTGAAATTGAGTTTGGTTGGGGTTTAAAAATATTTGCCGGTACATTTTGGTCACATCGGCGTTGAAGACATATAAAAAATCTCCATTTCAAAACTTGCAAAACAATGTCTTGTTGTAAAATTGGACCCGCAAATAAGTTATCATTCAAGCTCTTTTTGTTTGATGTGGGACTTGATGCGTTAAAAACCACTCTAGGTTTCGAAGTAATTTTCTCAGGTTTTATAACTGCATGATGGGGTAAATAGTAATTTGGAGTTTTGTTAATATCATTTTGGGCAATCTTCCTCATGTGTCCCAACTCGAAATATACAAGGATGGTTTTGTCATAAACTTCTTTGATTTCAGGTGTTTTCAAAAGTTTTCTTTCCATCCTATAAAATTGTGCAAGTGCAATATTTCTAGAATCTCCAAGTTCTTCACATTTTTTAAAGGGGAGGGTAACAATGTATCGGCCATCTTGATTTCTTTTTGTGGTTTCGATGTAATTTTGTTCGCTGTACATATCCTCTTCTGACCTCAAAACCTGTTTTGGGGTCTCTTCCTCCCAAAAACGTGTGAGTATAGTATTGCAAAGTGTAATTTGTCTTTGATTTTGTTTACTATCTGCTAATGGTACGCCAATAATCCATCCAAAAACAGTTTTTTGTGCCAGCAAACTTCCAATTGACTTCATAGGAGCTCCCATTGTAAATATAAGTGGGCTAATATCCATTCCAATTAGAAGATCTACTGGTTGGCTTATATAAAATTTAGGATCTGCTAAATCCAAAGTTGAAGCATCTCTAAGTTGATTTTTATCCAAGTTATAAGGTGGTAAATTTGAGGGTAATGACTTTAATACAGGTGCCCAAACTTCCAATTTAAAGTTGGGTTCTAATCGTGAACGTAATGTAAAAACGCAGGATTTAGCTGAAGTCTCCCAAATAAGTTGATTTATTCCTGTGACATGTACGAGATTTAGTTTTTTTGGTAAATTCAATCGATTCTTCAATTTTTTCGTTATAAAAGATGACTCTTGCATTATAAAACTGACCGTTTGCTTCTATTTGTACAATTGCGGTGAAAAGTAATGTGTCTCTGGGATTTGTTGGATTATTTCCTTTATCCTGCAGAGTTAATGTTGTAATATTTTCTGGTTCTTACTTTGATGTGGACTGTATAAGTGTGGTAAGAGCTGCAGCACTTGTTCTAGGGCGTGCTTCATCTCTATCTAGGGGTTGTATTGCAAGTTGGGTTTCCGTTCCCTTATGTAGCAAAGTGTGGTGTCTTTGACTGCAGTTCCTACAGTCAAAACGACTCTTGCATTCCTTAACTCCGTGATTTATAGCATGAATGAGACATTTTCACAACGTGAATTCTGTCATTCACATTTTTTGCTTGAAATTGTGGACAATCTCTAATAAAATGATTCGCTTTGCAGATTTGACAAGTATTTTGGTAAGCTTGTTTTGGTTTCTGAGAATTTGGGTTGTTCCTATTCCCTGTATTTTTCGAGTTCGGGTTAATATTTGTTTGAAAACTGTTGGTATATTTCATCCTTTTGTTTGGAAAAACTTGGTTTAATGTTCCCAACCGATTCCAAAGTTTTAAATTTGTGAGTCAAGAATTTGTTAAAATCATCCCATGATGGTAAAGTTTTGCAATCTTCAGGAGAATCTTCCAAATCTTCTAGAAAAGATCTGGGAAGTTTACTGGAACATAGGTATATAAGAATTGGATCCCATCCAGATACTTCAATTTTTAATGTTTCCAAAGTCTGTATGCAACTAGTGACTGCTCTTTGTAATTTTTCAATACTCGAACTAGAGTCTGTGGTAACATTTGGCAAATTAAACAGTATTTTTATTTGCTCGTTCACTTGCATCCTTCGATTTTCGAACCGATCGGTTAAAAGTTTCCAAGCTAATCCAAAGCCATCATTTGTTAAAGGGATATGACTGATTATATCTCTTGCCTCTCCTGTTGTCTTCTGTGTAAGATGAAATAGCTTTTCCACGTTACTCAATTTTGAATTTTGAATATAAATGGCAGAGAATAAATCCCGGAATGTTGGCCAAGCATTATATCCTCCTTTGAAAGAGTCGGTATCGCATGGTGGTAATCTAGATATCGGGGCAAAATCGGCTTCTATGTTTAGTTTCTGCTCCATTTGAGACTCCCGTTTGGTTTTTTCCTTCAATTGCTGCTTGATGGTCTGGATTTGTCCATTTATGGAACTTATCGCCTTTTTATAAGTGTCAATTGCCTCCAAATAGTGTGTTCTCAGTTTATTTTTGTCTATTGGTTTCTCATCGGCTTCTGGAACATGATCCCTGCACTCCACATACGCTCGCTTGACTTGATCATAAAATGAATTCAGCTCCACTCTTGTAGCCTCCAAAGAATGTACGTCCTCATCTGTGTTTGCAATTGAGAAAATTGAAGCAAAATCCTGCAAATCGTTTACGCAGTTTGCAAAATTTTCACGCATACGTTTTTCCATCTTGATAATGTTGAGCGTTTGACTCTATAACAAAATTTTGCCTTGCAAGAATATGATAAAGTAGCTCAAATCTCGAGGAAGTAAGTTATTATGGGTTCAAAAACGTTTTCAAAGAATTTTACGGTGTAAAATTTTGAAGTTTATTCCCAAATTATTTGACCAAGGACAAAGTGAATTTTTTGAGTCTGAGTGTGTGTTCTTTGAATTACGATTGAGTTGAGTGAAAGGAAAGAAGAGGAAAAATATTTGAGGCAAATATATCTTCTTGAAGCCGAAAAAGAATATTTAGCTTAGTTAATTTGTTGATCCAGTTCAAAGACAATATTAAAAAAGCGAATCCAATAAATTTCAGAAAAATTTCCAAATATAGAGAAAAAAAACGTCAAAACGTTTATCAAGCAACTCTGTCTGTCCACCAAACGAGATTTATGCCAATTTAGCAATTTAAAAATTTGTTCCAAAATTAAAAAAAAAGTATGTTGGGTTGCCAAAAATGTCAATGTGAGTTCAAAATCCAAAACAGTTCAATTCTCGAATAAAATTCTCAAAAGAAATTTAGTAGTAGTTTCCAATAAGAAGTGTGTGTTGGGTTGTAAAAAATGTTGCAAGTATAATCCAAGAATATCGAAAAAATTCTCCAAAAAAAATTTAGTGGGTAATTCCAATCCAAATTGTTCGATGGGTTGCGATACGAAATAAAGTTTCTAATTTTTTCCAAAAAAGGTTGAAAATCCACAAAGTTGTTAAATGGTGTTTTGTAATCCAAGTTGTATGTAGGTTTGCAAAAAATATTATAAGTTTTTTCCAAAGTAGTTAAAGTTTTGAAGAGTTTATCCAAAAAATTTTTAAAAGTTTTCAACGATGTCTAAAATCGCTTAAAATTCCGCTTGCAGGAATCCTCCTGCTTAGTTTGTAGCAAAGACAAAAAGTTTTAGAGGTTAAACTTTCTGTTCAAATATTTGTTGTAATTAACAAATATTCTTGACGCAAATCAGTATTTTTCCAAAAAAGCCAATAAAAAATTTTGTTCACAAAATTTCAATAGTAGTGTCATGAATATCCAAGTGTTATAATAAATTAATTGAGGTTGCCAATATAAGTTTTTATAACCTTCAATTATTTTTGTTCAACAAATGGATTTCATGAAAATTGTATGTTTTGCGATGACTCCAAATTTTCCACCAAAAATAGTAATATGGCGATTATGTGTTAATATATAGTAGTATGTATCTCCAGAAAATATGTAAGTGTAAATTACGACGCCGAAAAATTCCGCCAAAAAATCTTAATATGGCGATTATGTATTGATGTAAAATAGTATGAGTTCCAGAAAATATGTATGTGTCGGTAAATTATGACGCAAAAATTGCGCCATAATTTGTATATAAACGCTTTGTATTTAATGTATGTAAATTGTATGTAATAAGGATTCCAAAAAATTTCCAAATTTTCCAAAAAAAAATCCAATTATGTTATGTATTGGTCTGTGTCAGTAATTTTTCCCAAATCCAATATGGTGCAAAAACAAGTTTAATATATAAAATCCAAAAATGGCGGGTCAATTTTCCAAAAAAAAAAAAAAAATTAATTCCAAATTCAGACGGACAAAGAGTATAGAGAGAGAGCGTATGTTCTAAAATTTCCAACTTTTTCCACAAAAGTTCCAAATTTTCCAAAAAAAAATCCAATAATTCCACAAAAGTTCTAAATATGCTCAACTTTTTCCACAAAAGTTACTCTCAAGTTTGCATGTAGTAATGTATTTTCCACAAGAGACCAAACATCTCCTTTCAAAGTTCAATAATTTTTGTATGTGTTAGTGGGCTTTGTTTTTTCGAAGTATTCTCAATTTCAATCTCTCCACTGAGATTGCCCATTTTTTCCACTGATTTATTCCAAATTTAGACAAAAAATCCCAAAATTTGCAAGGGTTTTATGTAAATGTTCAAAAAACTAGGTTTGTGTGTATGTGTGTCTAGGTGGACGTATGTGTGTATTCCCTCTGCTCGCTAGGGTCAACGTCAGTCCTCGATTCAATATGTGTGATTTTGGGTAATTTTGTCCAAAAGTGTCAAATTATTCACAGGTGCTTCATCAGGGGCATTACAGGTCGGTGCCAAATGTTTCCGAACCCTGCATGCCTGAATTCGCCCCAACAAATTTCATGGGTACTCACTTTAATCCTCTCTTTTTAGTACTGGAAATGTGTGTTTGTGTGTGTGATTACCCTGTGTGTTTTTGGGTCTCTGTTGGATCTTCCACTTGTGTTCTTCTTCTTCGTCTTTTTTGCTTGGCGCCTTTGTTGTTGTTTGTTTGTTAATTGGAATGTCACTGAATGTTGTTGTTGTCCACTGTAATGTATTATATTTTTTTCTTTGTAATTTCAGTTTTTCCATTTGTATTCACTTTTTGTTATTTGTATTTTATTTATTTTTTTACCACTGTTTGTTGTTCTGTCACTGTTTCTTTTTTGTTCTATCACTGGTTTTTTTATTTTCTTTTGTGACGTTCAATTTTTATTCACTGTCACTGGTATTTCTTTCATTTATTACTGCTGGTTCAATTTACACTCTGGTTCACTGAAATGAACTGTTCCACTTTTTGATAAATTTTATTATTTTGATTTTTTTCACTGAATTTTTTATTTATTTAAAAAACACTATCTGGCTCGCATGGACCAATTTTTACACAAACAATTTTTTTTTCTTTTTCTTTTTAATTTATAAGATTTGTTTTTTTTTGTGTTTTGTAATTTTATTGCAATTCTTCGTGTTCAACATATGTGTTGTGTGTGTGTTATTGTATCTTAACTTTTTTCTAATTCGTGTATATGTTCACTATTCTGTATTTCTTGTTTGTGCAAAATTATGTGTTATATGTGATTTCATGTACAATTTTGTGTATTTATTTTTACAAATTGTGTTGTTTAACTTTGTTTATGTTTTGTTTTAATTAACAAATTGTGTTAGTAAATGTTTTCACTTTGGTTTTTTTATGTGTTCTACTTGTATTTCATGTATTTGTATTATTTTCGAATTTTTGTAACTTATGTGTATGTGCAATTGTTTTGTTTAATGTTATTTTTATTTCAGTTCAAAATTTTAGTTTTAATTTTGAGTAATTTGTAATTCTTGTTGTATTTTCAAAGTGTTATGTTTTGTTCTTATTCTTATAAATTTGTAAAAAATCACTTTCACGGGGGGCGCTTTATTCGAGATCACGATTCAGACTGACTCGCTTTGCTGCTTCCATCACCTTTTAAGCCTTAATTATGTTTTCCAGGATTTTTTGGAAAGCAGCAAAGCGGCAAGCAGTACTAAAATTGGTTCAGATTCAGATATAGCTCCCATATATATTAGTATAACTTAACCTGTGACAAGTTTCGATGAAATCGGTTTAGATTTCGATATAGCTTTTATATATATTTTCGTCCGATTTTAAGTAAATGGTGCACCAAACTCCTCATGTTTATCAGATATTTATCCAAATAATCAACGGGTGTTCGATTGATAGTTGCTTTAAATTGATTTATATATTTTTGTCCCATTGTAAGAAGCAACTCTATATCTGACCAAACGAAAAATTTAGTATAGGTTGCAGAATGAAATGTTTATGGATCCAATTTCATTTTACTGGTCCTTCAAAAATGCGACGTCTGTTAGGATTCAACTGTTAAATATACCCAAAAAGGTATCATATAGTCGGCCCCGTCCGATTTTACTACTTTCCTTACTGGTTGTATATCCCCTAATCCCGTTATTGCTTTCGTCGATGGTTTTAGTGGAATCTTCAAGTAACTTTTACTTATTATTTTTTCAAAGTTTTTAATTATTTTTATTTAATATAA
Organism: Musca vetustissima; assembly: GCF_032173495.1. NCBI lineage: Eukaryota > Metazoa > Arthropoda > Insecta > Diptera > Muscidae > Musca > Musca vetustissima. Next base: position 2,278 of record NW_026877794.1, on the reverse strand, counting down.
ACAAAAATAAATACAACGTGAAAAACAATTCCATTCATAACAAACTTACATTAATAAAAAACAATATTTCATTCATTCAACTTTTACTTTTTTCTAGAGTTTTTAATTATATGTATTTAATAGTAAAAAAATAAAAGACATTATTTCTCACTATTACTCACTGATATAGTTGTAAAGAGTGTACAAGGTAATCCCGCCAGAATTTATTAATGTTAAGTCGTTGAATGAATGCAGAGAGTACAAAATACAATGCATGATATAAATTGTTCTTTTAATCCATCATACTGTATGTTGTGCCATCGAGTTTGATCGGACAAAGCACAACGAAGAACAACATAACTTCGGTGGTTGAATTCATTTGCACTTATTTGCTGATGTCTACTACAGACACAGGATGCTGAGGATCCAACCATTTGGCATTATTTCTCTTCTTATTTCTAAATTGCACTAATCAGTGCAGGAGGCTTTGTAATGGTATGGGGCATGGTACAATGAATAGGTAGTCCATTTAGCGCAGCTGATGTCTTGATTATCTGTCAAAGTGAGTAATTTCTACTTTAATTCGATGTGCAGTGTTACCAACCATTTGAATGGTGGCATCATGGTATGGGCCTGTATGAGCGTTGCCGGACTGGGCAATATCGTTTTTATTGGATAAGGTTTATTACTTAAACATTCTAACAGATTTTCAAATTATCTGTTGTGTTAAAAAATTGGAGTATTTTGGAGAAAAATATTAGAAGCCATAACATCACAAGCATACCAAGTCCGAAGAATGCTCTACAAGACGAAAAAAGGGAAACATTTCAGACATCTTACACGAAAAACTTGGTAAAATCTATGCCCGCAAGGTTGAAAGCTGTTTATCTTAATTCACATACATATTGTTTAAATTATTAAAAATAAAATTTTATTCATTGATCAACATGCAGTTGACATTTTTATAATAGAAAACCAAATGGATCCTTTTGACTGTAACTCTCTGTATATTGTGGCATATGTTGGTTTCAATCACATTAAAATACGCTCTTTCTCAAGAATGCCCACGACGAGAATTGGAATGTTTTCAATTTATCGCGAATGATAGAGTTACAATGAATGAACAAGCATTTGCAATCTCTCGCGAATGTGCGCATTGTACGAAAAATTCACGAACGATAAAATTTTGCTGCAAGCGTCGTCGATTCTTTCTTTCGCGAACATTTGTTGCTGAAGAACATTCTTTTGAAAAAGCCAAAAAACAAATGCACGAGCACTGTTAAAAACAACAACAATCAAAAATATCATAAAAAAGTAAACACACACAAACAACGAAAGAATGTGTGTAGCATAATGCTGTGCAAGCATGGGAACTGGTGCCCTTATTTACATGTATCAATAAGTTCGTTCTCTGCATTCTCTTTTAGTAAGTCATTTCATATGGCGGTTTATCGTTTCCTCTCCGAGCATTTTCTCTTTGTACACCCCTAGTGTATCAGAAAGTGTGTGGAATAACAAAATACATGTCCAACAACTATTGAGTTCACGCACGTTTGTTGTTATTGTGGTTGCTGTTTTGAGCATTCGCGAGAATTCGGGAATGTTTGTTTCCATTCGTGAGAGAATGTCAGAAAGAATTTCAACCACCAAACGAATGATCGTTTTTGTGTGCTCTCACTCGTTAGTTATGTGTGTGCGAACATTAGGTTAGGTTGAAAAGAGGGGTGGATGATACCACCACATGTCCAACATGAGAAGGGCATACACATAAGCCATATGAGGCCTGTTCGCTCTGCACTCGTTACTTCCTTCGCATCCAATCTTGAGTAGATGTGTCTTCAGGCCGAGTTGTCCCGTCAGAATACCCGTCAGTCGGCTTATTTCTTTTTTGTTTAGCGTTAGGATTTGCTTAGTTTTGTCTTCACTTGGGTCGCCCCATAAGATTTTGGTGATTTTTCCTGTCCCCTCATTATCCCAAAGGGGTTTGTGGGTCTCATGTGTCCATTCCCTCATTTCTTGGCGTGCTTCGCTAAAGGGTTTGGCGGTATACACCTCTATTGTGGGTAGTACAGTGGCACTCCTGGCTAGTTGATTTGCTATCTCGTTTCCTATGATTCCTTGGTGCACCGGCACCTATATAATTCGTACAGGTCCTTGTTGTGAGAAATCATTAATGGTATTTATACATTCCAGTACAGTTTTGGATTTAACTGTTTTGGAAGATATTGCCTTTATAGCTTGCTTGCTGTCCGTAATAATATTTATTGTATTTTGTCCTTGGTTTGAAATTAACCAGTAA
>NW_026877793.1:0-22616 GCF_032173495.1 Musca vetustissima | reverse complement strand
AACAATATTCATCATTGTTTCTAATGTTTAGACATGCGTTCTTTTTTCCCAATGAAAGGGGTGTCCTAATGTAACGTGCATTATTAATATTTATGTCAATTTTCACAATTTTTTGTAAAGCCCAGCCAGAATCTCTTTCATGAAATTCCGACATTTTATTAAGGATGGTATCAGCGTGATTTAGGAAGACTTCATTTACATCATCTCCTTGTGTAATCAATGTCATTTTTGACATATGGTTAAAAGTGCTCTGGGAGTCTGAGATGACTCCCTTTGATGTTGAAGAACCATCTTGTTCACTTGTTGGTTTGATGTACTCCCCTTGAAGCTCCATATTGAACTTAATGAGGTGATTAGCTGTTAAATTCAGCTCGATTAATTTAATTAAATGCTCCCTTGCATTGTTCAAAAAATCGTTTGGCATCAATATGCTACTGTTGCTCACATATTCGTAGGTGACTATGTTTTTATTGAATGAACTTTTAACAATTTGTATGTTTTCTTCTAAAGATTGGCGAACAGCACGTCTACAGTCATCACTACGAACATGAGCCGACATATTATGAACAGCTTTATTGCAGTCATTGCAGATATTTACTTCTTTTTGATTTTCACATTTCTTCGATTGTTGTGTTTTTTCTTTATTAAATTGCACACTTTTTTGTTTTGTGTTGGAACTAAAATCAGATTGTTGATTTTCTTGTTTCGCATAAGTAGACGTTTGGGGTGTTACAGGTAAACATCCTTGATTTTTTTGGTGAAATTTTACCTGGTAAGGGTTATTAAAAAAAACTCCGCAAATTTCACAGTGTTTCTTAAAATGGCTTAAAAATTCACGCTTAATGGTGAAGGAAATGTGACAAAATTCACAAATATATGAAGCCAGTTTTATTTAAAAAATTTTGTAGAGAAGTGTGATGTTGATAAATCAAGTACTTGTAGGTTACTGTAAGCCCTTTCTGTAACAGAACTCAACATTTCGATATTTTTCGAATCGAATTCTTATGTGTAAGCATTTATTCATATGCATTGAATACTTAACTTGACATACATTGATGAGTGTAAACAAAATTTCCCAAGCCTCTGGAATATCACAACCAAATAAATGACATATAAAGCTAATACTTTTATATTTTTTTATTAATAAATATTAATAATTTTCATTTATAAATTGTTTTACAATCTTAAATTTATTGTCTGTATCTGCAGCAATTAAAGTTTTTAATGCAACTAAATGGTCCTTGACAAAGGTATCTACATTGGAAATTATTGTTGGCTTCTCCGGTCGTAGAGGAGAGCGAACAGGGGACAGAGGATTCACTGAGTAAAAAATAACACGTGAACAACATAATCAATTTGTAGAGCCCAAAAATTATGCAGAAGTTGTTTACATTAGGAAGCAAAAGAGTGTCACATTACACCCCCGTTTTTTTATTAAGAAGGAAAAGAAAATTAAAATACAATCATTGTTTTTATTAGGAACCAAACTCACGATCACTCCATGTTAACTACAATCTCTGTGATGGTTGGGAAGACGAGGGTAGAGGGGGTAGGGGATTCATCGAAAAAGATCCGCACCATAAACAACTTATTTGTGGAGCCAAAACTAAGGAGGAGCTTTTCATACGTGTGTATGTGCCACACACGTCGGTCTTCGCATGTTACAATTTCACAATATTTTGAAATACGAATAATATAAACAAGTGCTTGGAAAAGGATAACAATATGCGGTATTGCAAACCGGAGGTTCGCAATAATTTATTGTCAACTACAATCTCCAAGATGTGGAGACCGACAAGTGGACAGGGTATTCACTGAGTAAAAAATAACGCGTAAACAACATAATCAATTTGTAGAGCCCAAAAATTATGAATGAGTTTTTTTATATTAGGAAGCAAAAGAGTGTCACATTACACCCCCGTTTTTTATTAAGAAGCAAAAGAAAATTAAAATACAATCATTGTTTATATTAGGAACCAAACTCACGATCATTCCTTGTTAACTACAATCTCTGTGATGGTGGGAATCGAAAAAGATTCACACGATAAACATCTTATTAGTGGAGCCAAAACTAAGGAGGAGTTTTTTCAGGAAGCAAAACAACATTAAAATACACTCATTGTTTATATTAGCAGCAAAAGAACATTCAAATACACTCTTTGTTTATATTAGCAGCAAAAGACCACCCAAGTTTTCGTGGGAAGCAAAAGGTCATAAAAAAGGGTGTCAAATTACAGTTGTGCACCGGCAAATCTACCCTACTTATGTTTATACTAGAAAATGTAGAGCTTTCAAATGAAAAAATAAAGAAAATAAAAATTTCATGGAATAATGAGACAACAAAAACTACATATATGCATTCAACTCAATAGTCAGAGTAAAACAGCAAACTAACATTTGTGTACCCAGCACATGATCAATAGTTTAAACAGATAGACGCACTTCAAATATTAGAAACAATTATAGGACAGATAATCGATGGTGGGACAGACATATGGTCTTGGTAGAAGCTAGACCGATGGGCACCACTCCAATCATAGAAACAAAAACTTGCTGATAAAAAACTTAAGATTCAAACCCGCTTCAATGGACAGACATTACATCTTGTAATTTTAACACACTACAAACAGGTGATTCATATTGGAAACAACAATAATATGTGCAACACATGATCAATAGCTTCAACAGACAGACGCAATTCAAATATGGTCACTGAGACACTGTATCACGAAAACAAGTGGTTGGACAAAGGGGGTAACATACATAAGATTACGGAAAATAATCTTGGAGAAAAGGGGGAAGAACAAATATGGGATATTGATTTGGGGTCATTAAGGTCATACAAATGGATGCATTAGGCGAGACGAAAGAAAAAAATGGAACTAGACGGACGGCACACGACAATATGAGGGAACATGATGGACGGCACACGACAATAAGAGGGAAAACACAATATGATCGCACAACACAACAAGGGAAAGAGAAAGATGAGTCGTCAATATATGTTAATGACGTCATTTATGTAAAGCAATTAAAATAAAGTAATTTATGTATACTAATTAATTTGGATTAACGTTCAACATATACTTGTCTGCTAATCTAATACACATCTAATCTACACATATAATCTAGCATACACATTTCAATTTAGAAACTCCATAAGCATCTCAAAACACATTGTCCTTGGGCGACAAACATTCCTCAATATGATTACAAATAAACATGACTACAGATCTGTTTTATTGTCTCCAAGTGTACGGACATTTGAATGAACGGATATACATATGAGTCTGAATGTAGGGTACATTTGCGAGCGCCCTCACAAACCAAATACCACTGTTTTAATATGACCGCATTATTACCTTCAAGTGTAAAAAGGGTGACAATGTACTAGCAGCGACATTTGAATGAATGAACACACATGATTCCTAATGTGGGATACATATAGGATTGTACACACAGTATTTTTGGTTTGGAAACATTTGTTATCATAACCAAAAATAAACAATACTGCAGACAAATGCAATTGCACAAGATCCGTTTTTTATTGCTCTCAAGTGTGAAATGGTGACAGTACACCACGACAACACGCATCGATCAACATATGTATTTCACAATATTATGAACTACACATGTACATCCCAAAACACGCACAGTCGGAAAATCTTTATTAACTATTTGACTTTTTTCATATGACCGCTAAATTACATTCAAGTGTAAAAGAGTGACAATGTACTAGCAGCGGCATTTGAATGAACGGATCCACATAAGATTCCTAATGTAGGATGTATTTGGTTTGCAAACATTTGATGTTTTAAGCAAAAATAAACATGAATACAGACAAACGCAAATGCACAAGATCCCTTTTTTATTGCTCTCAAGTGAACATGAATGCAGACAAACGCAATTGTACAAGATCCGTTTTTATTGCCCTCAAGTGTAAAATGGTGACAGTACACCACCACAACATCTCTGAAGAAAGGTTGACTTGCCGCCTGCATGCAGGTATACAAGGATGATTTTAAATGTAGAGCCAAAGATTGATATCCATACACATTTGTTATCGCCCACACATATCGATCAACATATGTATTTCACAATATTACGAAATACCCATGTGCATCCCAAACACGGACAGACGGAAAAACTTTATAAACCACTTGATTTTTTACGTTACGCAATATTTCATGCGTTAGGTATAGGAAAGGATAAATGTATTTTACATTATTATGAACATATCATGTGCGCACAAATAGAGACAGACGGAAAATCTTTATAAAGATTTTGACATTTTTTATTCATTCGAACCAAAATCCACGTTACACATTTTTTTTGTTTTGGTATTTTAATTAGGTGCAGGTGGTGGGGAGGGGAGAAAGTATTAATAAACAAATGCACGTGTTCATAAAAATAAGGCGGACACACACACATACAAAGTATTACACTAACAAAAAAATGCACGTGTTCACACACACACACGGACAGACTAAAAAACCCATACATTATAAGTTTGTTTACATTAATTTGACATTTTTATGACTCCTGATTGCAATTAAATTTCAACGCCTAAGTACACTCTACTCCTCCATACTATGGTGGAGGGTATAAAAAGGTCGCGGAATGTGGCCCATGATAAAAAGTCTCCGTGGAACACATCAATATCACACGGAGGCAGATTTAAATTATGCATAGTATAAAGTCGAAATATCTGCAGGAATTTGAACATCTGGATGAACAGCATTGGAGAGTGAAGGCAGATTTAAATTAGTACTAGCAACGTTTTCCGAATTAGAACCACCTGTAACCGTATTAGATCTATTGGCGACATGAGGGGACATCTCCAGATTTAGACTGGTATGCACTGCGGTGTGTTGAGGGGTACTAACGTGAGCAACCGTTGGAGTGGGAGGAAAAGATTTCACCGACTTCCATTTTTGAATTTTTTTGTTTATTTCAGACAGACAAACGAAATATTTTTCAATAGTACTTTGATATTTGCCATCGGCAGCAGAAATATCTTCTGAAGTACGGTACTAAAATGATCAATATAATTATCATAAGCGTCAGAAGCATTATTCCACATATTTTGGAGTTCGGTATTCCAAACTTCCAAACTAAAACCCGTATGATCTTCCCCCTGAATATCACTTAAGGCAGTAGTAAATTTTAAGACTTTGTCGGAAGCACGGATAACTTGAGTTAAGTCGGTGACAGATATTTTGGATCAAATGCAGACAACATTTCAACATCAAAAATTAAATTCAAATAGAATTTGACGGAAATCCCGTTAAAAAATCAACAACAAACGATCCAACAGTGAGAGTTGGGGATAATAATAAGTTGTTGGTAGGTTTGTGGACTATAAACAGACGCTAAAAAAGGCGGTTGGAATATTATTGAATTGTGTTTCGAATATTAAACAACCGAATGAAATATTTTTTATAGGTATAAAAAATTTGAATTGAATAAAAATAATTGATTATTTCGGAAGGAAATGGAAATTATGTAATTATAATCCGTAATGTATTATTGAAATATGTTTTTTGTCGAGATGATTTATTTTTTTTTTTAATTTAATCTAGAGGAGCAAATTAAAAACAATTTTTTCTTTCTTTTTTCCACAAAATAATGAAATCTCACACAAACAAAATGCACTGAATTTACGTACCTTGCTTTTTGATGATTTGATATGATGAGATTATGGACAAAAGTTTATGATTTTTAAGGGTATGTTGATTTTGATGTTGTGTTGTTGGTGATATTCCTTTGGGAAGAGAAAAAAACCACAATTAATAACCGGCAAACTTCTCAATGTTGCAGATCCGGCTCGATGCGACCAAAATGTTTACGAAGAGCGATAATGGGGAAATGTAAAAGAAATAAAAACACAAGAGAGTTAGTGGTTTATAATAATAAATGTTTGCTGGTTTATTGAATTGTATTTTGGCCGAGGTGTTTTCTCTTTCAACGACAACAGAAAAGTGAACGCAGAGGTTCACGTGGATAACAGAGGATCTTAGTGATCGTTGGGATCTTACAGATCTTCGTTAAGTACAGCTACAACTACAATTATTAAAGTGAGAGCATAGTATTGGGTTCTTATTGGGTTCTTATTGGGTACCAAATATCTCCACTAATTTTTTTCGCCGAATGGGCTATAGTAGTATTAGTATTTTATGTTTTTAATATGTACCAAATCTCTCCACAAAAAATTATGAATATAGGTAAATTTTTTCGGATAGCCCCATGTGAGTGTACCCCCAATTTTCGGTATTTTGGGGCTCTTGAGTGCGTTTTTCAGCCGAATTTGAAATTTGGTATTTTGTATTCATATATGGTAACAAAGCTCCCCACCAAAAATTATTAGTATAGTATATATTTTTGGGGTAGTCCCCATATAACCCCCTTTTTTATTGAAATAGTTATCCGATTTGTTCCGCGCATTTAGGCATAGGCCTAGCCCCTGTGTTGAACGTACCAGGAGGAGTGGACCGATATTCCCCATCTTCGAACTTGAACTAAGTTTGGAAGAAATTTTCTGAAACGGATTTGGTCCAAAGAAACATGGGGTCTAGAACCAATATTTCGATAAGGCACATTTTCACTGTATCAATGTGTACACACCCCCATTAGCCATAAGCTGAAATTTTTATTTGGTGTACATTATGATTTACATAATCGGTTTATAAAAATGTCGGAGTGGGTCCACTTTTTGTTATGTTCCATATATTTTTGTTTCAAGTATCTGTCAATATATCTATGGGGAAGGTATCCAAAGTTCGGCCCGGCCGAACATAACGCTTGTTATCTTCCACTCGAACCAATGTAGATGATGTACATTTCAAGATATATGTCAAAACGAGGGCTAAAGCTGACAACGAATTTGAGATTGTCGAAAGGGCAGGAGTCTTAACCGGAATCGAATTAGCCGATTTCGTTGACTCGCGATGCAATAGCGTGTGATGACATTGACCACATTTTGAACAATTAGTCTTACCAGTACAATTTACTAGTTTATGTCCCTTTAACACACAATTTATGCACCGATCCTGGTGCTCTATGAATTCAAATTTATTTTCGGGAGAAAATTTCCTTCTTAATAAATTGACATTCTGCCGCGATTCATAAATTTGCAGACTTTGAGAAAATTCAACATGAATGGGAAGGGTGACAACGTAACGACCATCTGAATTCCTCGTAGTTGTGGACTTTTAGTTCTCCTCGTAAAACTTGTTAGCTGGCGAAAGAACTTTGCGTTGTGGAACCTCCTCAAGTTCCCAAAAGCCTACTAGAAAGAATCCAACCGAAGACAGCAGAGAACTTAAGACGTTTTGTTGTACACCAGGCAACAGGATTTGAATATATAAATCCGCACCCAACAACATATCTACAGGGCGACAATCAAAAATGTTAGGATCAGCTAAACGAAGATTGGTCAAAGAACGACTAAAGACAGGGTCAACAGAAAATGAGGGAAGATTGCCGGAGATCTTGGGGAGAAACAAAAACATCAGTTTTCAATAGAATAGAACAATTTTAAACTATTTTGGTGATGCTCAGTAATAAACTTAGCCTCAGAAGCAGGGTCAAAGAGAGCTCGGACAGGATACGAGCTCTCATTCGTGAATAATATTTTAAATTGAAGTGGTATTACTAATGGGAGTCGATCTATTGGGTTTATGCATAAGAGTATGAACTTGAACTAAGTTTGGAAGAAATCAAAATTTTCTGAAACGGATTTGGTCCAAAGAAACATGGGGTCTAGAACCAATTTTTCGATAAGACACATTTTCACTGTATCAAAGTGTATACACCCCCATTAGCCATAAGCTGAAATTTGTGGTTGGTGTACATTATGATTTACAGAATCGTTTTATAAAAATGTCGGTTCTTTTTATTTTTTTCTTTCTTTAAATTTTTGACAAATATGTACTTTAGATGTCTGTTTTTCAATATTGACTACAGGGTGATGGGGTAAGTAACAGACAAGTAGCGCTTGAGTGGGAGAAACAGAGCACATGTGACCTAAGTCAAGATACTCGCGAACTAGCCTCAGAAGCAGGGTCAATGAGAGCTCGGACAGGATACGAGCTCTCATTCGTGAATAATATTTTAAATTGAAATGGTATTACTAATGGGAGTCGATCTATTGGGTTTATGCATAAGAGTATGGTGCCTTCCATGACATACATTGCTATTATTGGTGCTGGGAACACTGATTAACCGAATGACCTCTAGACAGACAATTAAAACAGAAGCTTTGCCTTTTAACAACTGAAAGTTTTTGTTCAAAAGTCAACTTTTTGAATCGAGGACAAGAGACAACGATTTTTTGGATTCGATTTTATTGCATCAGAGGACGTTTTTGCCTAATGTGCCTTAACGTTGGGTGAATTGGAAGATTTTGAGGAACCTATACCTTTGATATCACGCAAACAGGATAGCGTCTGAAAATAAGATCCCAATGATCCGTAACAAATACATTGACTGACATAGCAGACAAACGACCATTGATGCCCCTCTGCAAAGTTTTTAACCCTGCACTCGTCTCCTGTGCTAATTAGGGAAGGTCGAATAAAAACTTCAAATGACTATTGACAAGAATTCTATTATTTTCAAAAGTATCTGATGACGCCAAAGTGGATTTTCTGGACATGCTGGGATGGTTAACTGCTGCCTAAATGAGGAAAAAATATTGTTTTATGCAGGAATAATTTCTCCTCGGAGTAGTATGAAAAAAAACAAAGAAATAAAAACAATGGTGTTTTCGAAAAAGGAAAATTATATGGTGGAATTTTATTCGTTGAAATTCGGTATAGAATTTGGAACAGAATCTTACCATTGAGAGTTGTGTTTGCTGGTTAGAATCGAAGTAAGTTTATTTTCAAAAAAGAAAAAAGGAACAATCAGTGTAAACGGAAAACATTTGCATTTAGTACATGAGCATTTAGTACCAAGAGAGAGATGCAAATTTAGACAAATGAAAGAAAAAAAGAAAATAGGGTGACCAGCGTGGTTAACCTTGACGTTAACATTACCGGTCCCCTTGTCAGATTCGATATGTAGAATGGTGAACGGGCAGGTACCAGGATGCAGACTTCCTTCAGAGTAAACAGCCCAGACATATCGATTCGCTAGATCCGTAACCACTGGATACTACATCTGCTGAAAAGGAAAGTTTGTGCTTTTTGGGAAGGAGGACAAACAATAGAGCATGTGAGAAACTTCATTTATTGGTGGAATTCATTTCGAAGAAAATATTAATAAATACCACGAATAGCTCATTTCGAACAGGAGCCATAAATTGCACGCCCGAATATGGTACTCTATGGTACTATGGCGCTGCGTGAATACACTCCTTCTGACATTACTCTCGGATAAAGATCCACTCCAATGACAATATCGATGCCGGCAGAATTGTGGAAGTCCGGATCGGTGAGCAGCAAATGAGGGAAGTGCTTAGGGTAGTCTTCCGGCTTGGGATTCACATGCAGCAACGTGTGGTGGAATTTGTGGCAATGATGGTAGCCGCGATCGCTAAAACATGTACCATGTGAATGTCCGTGAGCCAGGCACAGACGGCAGAGGATCCCATTTTCCCTTTCTGTAAGGAGCTTGGTTAGCACGGAAATTACTAATGCGGCTGGAGCTGTTAGATTTAGACTTGGTTCTTGACGTAACATATATATAGATAGAAGGAAAGGAAGAGAAAGGTAAATGGAAGAAATTTCGAACTTAGTTATCAGAAGGAAGAACTACGAGTTTGGTTATCGGGCGAGTTATGATGCCTTTCAGAGTCACGACGTCTGCGACTGGAACATGCCGATCGGAACCAAGATACGTCTTAGTGACTCTACCCAACCACCACGAAGTCGGCGGACTACCACGAAATCGGCGACCTTACGGAAGTGGGTTTTGAAGCTTTTGACTCCGGCCTCCCAGAGGCGACCCATATGAGGTGCCCCAGATGGAATAAAATGCCATTTCAGACTATGAAAAGCATATTGAGAGATCACAGCCGAACGCGAAACTTGAATGAACTCTCCAGCAAGAACTTTGGACGCCCCTACAAATGTCGTACCATTGTCAGAATATAAGGACATCCTCTCATAGAAACGGACCGATGGAAGGCTGCTAGTAACGTGGGTGTCGACAGGTCGGATGTAAACTCCAAATGGATCGCCTTTATGGCAAAACACACGAACACGCACACGTAACCTTTCGTGAAACGACAACCACGCCCGCAATAACTTTTCACATCAAACGGTCCCGCAAAATCAAGACCAGTACGGAAAAATGAACGAGAAAGAACAGTTCACTCAGGAGGGAGGGCAGCCATGATCTGCTTCTGACAATGATTTTTGTAAAGAACACAAGTTTTGCAATCCTTTATGACTGCCTTGATCATGTTCTTTACCTTGGGTATCCAGTATTATGATGCTATCACTCGAAGAACAAGTTGTTTGCCGCCGTGAATGGCAATCTGATGAACAAATTGAACATAGAGCCTCGAGAACTTGCTACTGTTCGGGAGTATGATCGGACGTCTTTCATCGAAAGGAATTGTAGGTGACGAATCTAACCGGCCACAAGAACGAATTAGACCATCAGCAACAAGATATGGATTTAAGCTTAGAAGCAGTCTTTCCAATGTACAATGACCTGTACTCCTCTGGATAACAGAACTTTTCACACCATTTAACAAGAATATTACGACCTCCGATCATATCCGAACTGAAGAGAGGTTGCGAAGCGCGCGAAGAAGAAGAACGATTCCTTGGATGGGTACGGTGAATAAATCGATACACATAGGAAAATACCCTAAGTGCTCGCTGATAAGATGAAATTTTTCCCAAGATATCCTCCGTCGAATTGAAATAGGATAGGATATACGGACTATAGGGAAAAACAACAACAAGATGGTCATAGAAATGGTCAGCGGCATGAAGAGACAGACACAGTTTTGTTTATTTCTGATCATATTAATACCAATGTGTTTATGTTAAATCGAGCATCGTTGAGTGTTGGGTATGTGCGGAGCTTACCGTAATGTTTACAAGAGGAAGTGAAAGTGAACAACAACATGCGTCCATTGTATCGATAAAAATGGTCAGCGGTATTACGAGACGGACGCATGGTGTTGTATGATTTTAAAGATTGATGGGCGCCAAAAACAAAGAGACGGACTCTTGTTGATAAGAACCATTGGGCAGATATATGATAAACAGCATTATCAATTTCGCAATCCCATGTTTATATCTATATATATAAAAGAGCTTAGTGTTAAGTGAGTGAGTGAGTGAGTGAGTGACTGACAGATCATCGCCCAGACGAAACGGCTAAAGCTAGAAGCTTGAAATTTTGAGTGTGGGTTGGTGTTGGTGTGTAGGCGTGAGATAAGGCTTGGTTTTTGGAAATTCGAACTAGAAGGGTACGAAAAGTACTAAAATGTACCAAATATGGTACCCTTTGTATTAGGCAAACGGGAAGAGCTAGAATTTTGAAATTTGGAATGTGGGTCACTGATGTAACGTTAGGAAGATGTACAAAAGCGTTTTTGGAAATTCGTACTAGAACGGTACGAAAAGTACTAAAAAGTACTAAATGTGATACCATTTGTATTTGGCGAACCGGTAGAGCTAGAACTCTGAAATTTGGATTGGTGGTCGCTGAGTGTAGGATAGATGTACCAACGGGTTTTTGGAAATTCGAAATAGAAGGGTACGAAAAGTACTAAAATGTACTTAATTTTGTACAATTTCGTAGCATGTGAATTGATAGAGCTAAAAACTTGAAATTTGGAATGCGACTTAGGGATGAGATGTAGAGTCTATTTAAGGAGATGGTTTTGAAAGCGTGTACTCATGTGTACGAAAAGTACTATATGATACTATATTTGGTACAAATTTAATTTGGAGATACAAATCGAGCTGGAATCCTGAAATTTGAAATTAACATTAGGAGTTGGACATCTGAGTGTAGGATTGGAAATGTACGTAGTTTTGGAATTTTTTTTACCCAGTTTCAGTAATTTATATTCATGGGTACTAAATGGTACTAAATTTGGTACAATTTGAATTTTATGCGAACCAATAGAGCTAGAATCATGAAATTTGGAGTCAGGATAACTGTTGGGGTGTAAGATCGAGATATGTATGAAGTTTTAAAAATTGTTACTAATGTGTACTAAATTTGGTACAATTTGAATTGTGGGTGAACCGATAGAGTTGGAATCATAAATCTTGGATTTAGGATCAGTCTGGGGGTGAAAGTTTGGGTTAAGTGGGACGTTTTGGAAATTCGTACTACTGTGTACTAAATTTGGTACAATTTGAATTGTGAGTGAACCGAAAGAGTTGTAATCCTGAAACTTGGATTTAGCATCTCTGTTTAGGGTAAGTAAGAAGTTTTCGAAATTCGTACTACTGTGTACTAAATATCGTACAATTTGAACTGTAGGTGAACCGATAGAGTTGGAATCCAGATACTTGGATTTAGGATCACTGTGAGGGTGTAGGATTGGGGTCTGTAGGAAGTTTTGGAAATTCGTACTACAGTGTACTAAATTTGGTACAAATTGAATTGTGGATGAATCGATAGAGTTGGAATCTTGAAACTTTGATTTAGGATCACTGTGGGGGTGTAGAATTGGGGTATGTAGGAAGTTTTGGAAATTCGTACTACAGTGTACTAAATTTGGTACAAATTGAATTGTGGATGAACCGATAGAGTTGGAATCCTGAAACTTGGATTTAGGATCACTGTGGGGGTGTAGAATTGGGGTATGTAGGAAGTTTTGGAAATTGGTACTACTATGTACTAAATTTGGTACAATTTGAATTGAGGGTGAACCGATAGAGTTGGAATCCTGAAACTTGGATATAGGATCACTGTGGGGTTGTACGGTTAGGGTAGGTTGGAGGTTTTGGAAATTCATACTACTGTGTGCCAAATTTGGTACAATTTGGATTGTGAGTGAACCGATAGCGTTGGAATTCTAAAACTTGGAATTAGGATCTCTGTTAAGTGTAGGTTTGGGTTAAGTAGGAAGTTTTGGAAATTCATACTACAGTGTACAGTCATTATGGGGGTGTAGGATCGGGGTATGCAGGAAGTTTTGTTGGAAGTAGAAGGGTACGAAAAGTACTAAAATGTACCAAATATGGTACCCTTTTTATTAGCGAACGGGAAGAGCTAGAATTCTGAAATTTGGAATGTTGGTCACTGATGGAAAGCTAGAATGATGTGCAAAGGGTTTTTGGAAATTCGACCTATAAGTGTGCTAAAGGTACTAAACTTTACTGAATTTACTTCCTGTTGTATATATATTGAACATATATAGCATGAATCTTGACATATGAAATGAAATACTGGTTGGGAAGTAGTGTTGATGTACGGAAATAAGTACATTCGTACTTATGTGTATAAAAAGTGTAAAATGGTACTAAATTTCGTACTATTTACATTCAGTTGAGTGTGTAGAGATGGAATCTTGATAATCGGAATTAGCTTTAAAAAATCCTACTTATTTGTACGAAAAGTACTAAATGGTACTAAATTTGGTGGAAGTTGGATTTAGGTGGACAGACAGAGCTGAATTCTTCAAATTGGGAATTAAAATGACTGTTGGAATGTAGGACTGAGGTAGATTATGAAATTCGTACTTATTGGTACGAAAGGTACTATATGGTACTAAATTTAGTACAATTTGGATTTTGCTTGAAAGGATAGAACTGAAAACCTGAAATTTGGAATTAAGATTTCTGTTGAAGATTGAGCTATA
Source organism: Musca vetustissima (assembly GCF_032173495.1). Taxonomy (NCBI): domain Eukaryota; kingdom Metazoa; phylum Arthropoda; class Insecta; order Diptera; family Muscidae; genus Musca; species Musca vetustissima. The sequence goes on along the minus strand of NW_026877793.1, from coordinate 8,833 downwards.
GAGACATCTTTGGAAACTCGTATTTATGTGTACGAAAAGTACTAAACGGCACTAGATGGATTTGGGTGAACGGAGAGAGCTGGAAACCCATAATTTGGACTAATGGTTGTTATTTGAATATAGAATTGAGATATGGAAACATAGTACCTATGTGTACTAAATAGTACTTTATTTCGTACAACTTGATTATGTGTGAACGGATAGAGCTGGACTCCCGAATTTTTTAATTAAAATTACTGTTGGAGTGTAAGATTGACATAGTTTAGGAAATTGTTAATTATAGAAACAAAAAGTACAAAATGGGTCCGGAAATCTTACAAATGTGTGAACGGTAGGGCTGTATTCTAAAATTTTGAATTAATATTACAGTTTGAGTGCAGAATTGAGATATGTCGGTAATTTTTTAAAATTCGTCATTATGTGTACTAAATGGTAAAAAATTGGTACAATTTTGATTCGAGTTAACGGATAGAGATAGTAAACGTAAATTTGTAATTAAAATTGCAAGATTAAGGAAGTATTGGAATTTCGTACTTATGGATACGAGAAGACCTAATTGGTACTAAATATGGAACAATTCGTTTTGTGTGAGCGGGAATCCTAATATTTGGACATAAAAATAATTTGGAACAATTTGGACTTTGGTAGAAGTAAGATTTGGATTGATGTAGTTTTAGAAATTCTTACCTATGAGTATGAGAATTACTAAATGGTACTAAAGTTGAAGCAATTTGGATTTGGTTGAATCTTGAGATTTGGAACTTAGATTACTGTTGAAGTGTAGTATTGAGCTATGGAGACAACTTTGGAAACTCGAATTTATGTGTACCAATAGTATAGAATAGAAAATTCACTAAACTAGGATAACGGAGAGAGCTGGAAACCTAAAATTTAGAATGTTGGTCATTGACAGAGAGTTAGAAAGAAGGACCAAAGGGTTTTTGGTACTAAATTTAGTGGAGGTGACGGTGTTCGAAAAGTTCTAAATGGAATTACATTTGGAACCTGTACGTTTTTGCTAAAGTGTGGATTTCGGAAAATAGTGCTTATGTGTATGAAGAGTAATTAATAGTAATAAACTTGATATTAAATGTAGGAATAGAGGTGGAATTCAGAACTATAGTACAACTAATTAAACGGTATTCACCATTTCCATATGAAATATTTTTTTATTCCCTTTCCGCATACGAAGTAGCGGGTACTTTGCTAGTTTATATTAATAACTATGAGTTTATGATATACCGAGCATTCATATAAGTATGAAGTTCGCAATCTTGTGAAACTATGATAAGGAGTGAATAGCGAAGAGGGGGGAACAAATTTACGGAATTTTATTCACAATCGGATGGTTTGGTTTCAGGAGAAAAAGAGGACAGGAGCTAAGCATATTATTATTCTAATGGGTCAATGGAAACACATGTAGAGGAATTACAACATACCACAAGCATGTTAATAAAATTTAAATGAAATCAGAGTTAAAAAGCCTGTTGTTATGATATCAGAGAAAAACGCCATGTATTGTAATTTGTAGAGTTGTCGTATCTTTATACTTTTATGCATTTGGTTTATGTTGGGTTAGCAGACCCACTTATTAAACATTTATACAGCAATTGGCTTAAGTTTTCCAGCGTAATAATACATTACCATGGTATTGTCAATATGAGGTTTAATTCTAATATTAACCCTTTGTGTCCCAAAGTTGCCCACAGGCAACAACATGTTTTAGAGCTTATATTTAATAAGCAGATATATATTATTTGCATTTCCTATGTCAAGGCCTGATTATTGATGACACATATCAAAAAATCAAAATTTTGGTAAAGTTGTACCCTACTAATTTGTGTATACAGTCGCTTCGTATTCGATGACAGAATTCGTATTCTGTCATCAGAATTAGTTTTGATTCTTGTAAAAAAGTATATAGAGGTTGTTATGTTGTTATGTTGTATGTTGTTTTCCGTCGATTTAGTCGATTGACAATTTAAACCCACTGTTAACGAAATCCCGTACAATGTAAATGTACTATAACATACATTTTGTACGTTATATTTTTTATTATATATATTATTGTTAATTTAATTTGAAGAAGAAAAAATGTGGCGGCAAGACTTTGTTAAAAGGAGTTTTCAATATTTGAGAAAAAGTTTAAAAAACGACAAAAAAGACATTCAAATCTTCATGGGAACAATAGCCTCATTTTTACAACAGTTTTTTAAAAGTCCTAGCTACATTTTGAAATCAAATTAACTATAATCGCAAGCAATACGCCTTTGTTTAGTCCGCAATATTCGTAATTTCCTATGTAAATATATAGTCTTGCATACTATTGGGAATTTTGTCTTCTTGCGATTTTACTTGTTTTTTTACTTTTTTTAAGTTTGAACTCATATTTTCACATATTTCTTTGTAATTATTTACTAAATGTAATATTGTGGAATGTAATGCTTATGAATATGATTTAGCGTAGAAGATGATAAGAAACATCTAATGTATAAACTAATATAGAGCAAAGTAATATCTCTGCAGACGAGACGTACTTTAAGGGTAAACAAAATTGCGAAACATATATGCGAAAAATATAATGTATTGTTTTCTCTGTTTCGTCGGTAGCAATTTCAATGTTTTCATAGGAATTGCACCTAATAAGCCAAACAATTATTTGTAATTTTAATGCACAGTAATATTCATTATAAATTAAAAAAATTTCATCAACTGTCATATTTTTAGCAGGCAACTATTTTGAATTATAACGTATTTTGTACAATAAAACCTGTAGATTAAACATGTGTTTATAGAGTTTTTATATAAAAACCCATTCCACGTTCATAATTAATATTATGAACGCAAAAATGTCAAAACATGTTGGCATATTTTAGGATCAATGGGTTTTGGTTGGTTGTTATAACGTGAAATTGGATTCATTTGGGTTTGGTGTGCATTTCGTTTAGGTGCGTTATGTTGATTTATGGTACATCGGGTATATGTTTGCCATAGGTTCCTTTGGTTGCTTTATAAATTACTCATTTACAATTTGTCTTGTATATGCATGAACAAGTATCATATTATTATTTTGTGAGCATACTCGTATTTTATTAATATTATTTATAATAAATATAATTTAACATTCTGATTTTATATAGTTTCTACTCTCGTGTAAATGTGAACGTTTGATATTGTGCTTATTCGGACATATACCTAACAAAACTACAAACTACAACTCTACAAATCTATGAAAGGAATAATAGGGCAACTCTAATTTATTAGATTATATCAGTAAGAAAATAAATCTCTATTTATAGAGTATAGACAAATCATGTCTTTGTAGTATAAAAGAGACCATGGAAAACGAACAGTTGTTAAAAAAACTTGTTCATTCCCGAAATGAACTGAAGACAAATTTCGAAAGCAATAAAATAGGAGAGGATGCTAGAACGGCAGAACTAAATAGAGCATTTAAACCCATAACAGAAGAGCTACAAAAATTAGTTAAAATAAAAAGTGAAAATATTCCTAAGTATTTGACACACAATACTGGAAATGTATATGTTTCCAAGGAACATCAATATACAAGTACTCCTAACAAGCGCTATATGCATGAAATTAAAGAAGATGAAACACCAGAAGAGGATAATTTCAATTCAGATTATACACAATACCAACCTAATAGCTATGATGAAACAAGAGACGAAACATTTTATTCTGATAATAATGATGAAGATGAGGATAACATGAATATTTCATATTTGAAACAAGGAAATAAATTTGATACTGTATATGGTCCACATAAGGATATAAACGGAGGGTGGAAATTTGGTGATAAACCATTACAAATTAACAATGAAAAAATTATCATTGGAAATCAACATTGGGCGCTTACGCCAGGCTTGTTTGAACTACTCCTCCATCAATAGCCAACAAATTATGATGCTTCCGAACTGGAGATTTATAAGATAATTTTATTGGACAAATGCATACAAATGACTATAAATCTTATGAACGAGTAAAATCAAACAGAGGCTACAAATATAAGAATATTATAAAACAATTGGTTGCCGGTACACATAGTGGAAATGGCTTAATAAAACTCAACCTTGCAAAATCGGAACATAGACATTGGAATGATCCAAGCGAATTAGTTGAAAGATTAAAGTTGTTGCTGGAGTTACAACAATCTGGATTTAGAATTTTATTTATGTAAAAAATTATAGGTAAAAGTACATATCACAAAATTATAACACGACTATCAGAATGTTACATTTATTATAAATAATATTAATAAAGTACGAGTATGTTCCCAAAATAATAAAATGATACTTGTTCATGCATATACAAGACAAATTGTAAATGAGTAATTTATAAAGCAAGAGAACCTATGGCAAACATATACCCGATGTACCATAAATCAACATAACGCACCTAAACGAAATCCACACCAAACCCAAATGAATCCAATTTCACGTTATAACGACCAACCAAAACCCATTGAACCCAAAATATGCCAACAGGTTTTGACATTTTTGCGTTCATAATATTAATTATGAACGTGGAATGGGTTTTTATATAATAACTCTATAAACGCAAGTTTAAACTACAGGTTTTATTGTACAAAATACGTTATAATTCAAAATAGTTGCGTGCTAAAAATATGACAGTTGATGAAATTTTTTTAATTTATAATGAATATTACTGTGCATTACAATTACAAATAATTTTTTGGCTTATTAGGTGCAATTCCTATGAAAACATTGAAATTGCTACCGACGAAACTGAGAAAACAATACATTATATTTTTCGCATATATGTTTGATACAATTTTATTTACCCTTAAAGTACGTCTCGTCTGCAGAGATATTCCTTTGCTCTATATTAGTTTATATATTAGATGTTTCTTATCATCTTCTACGCCAAATCATATTCATAAGCATTACATTCCACAATATTACATTTAGTAAATGATTACAAAGAAATATGTGAAAATATAAATATTAGAATCATCCGATCACATTGCATAGAACTCCGCCCAATGAAAGTTCAAACTTAAAAAAAGTAAAAAAAAAACAAGTAAAATCGCAAGACTTATCAATTTATTATCAATAGTATGCAAGACTATATATTTACATAGGCTATTACAAATATTGCAGACTAAACATAAGCGTATTGCTTGCGATTATAGTTAATTTGATTTCAAAATGTAGCTAGGACTTTTAAAAAACTGTTGTAAAAATGAGGCTATTGTTCCCATTACGTTTTGAATACCGTTTTTGTCGTTTTTTTTAATTTTTTCTCAAATATTGAAAACTCCTTTTAACAAAGTCTTGCCGCCACATTTTTTCTTCTTCAAATTAAATTAACAATAATATATATAATAAAAATATAACGTACAAAATGTATGTTATAGTACATTTACATTGTACGGGATTTCGTTAACAGTGGGTTTATATTACATATATGCCAAATAAATGCTCATATATGTCATACCACATATTAAGCCAAATAAAGGTATTTCTGTTAAATTTTCAGAAATGTTGAAATAGATATAAGAATTTTTGCATGAATATAGAGAACAACTATATATCACTAAGTACACAACTCCATATTCGAATATATTTTTATTGGGAAAAATAGTATGTGAACATAAAAAACACTGTCAAAATATACAACAACAACTCCCATATGACAGCATGAGAGGCTCAAAATAATTTCTTTTTAACTAAATTATTTGTATACTCATTCTTCATTTTTTCTACGCTAATTCCTTTAAATTATTGTATATCACAAAGGAATACTTTTGCACAGTGTAAAATCGCTTTCGTTAGTCTCTGGCAAGCATAGAACAATTTTCTGTTCACAGATTTAATACAACTATCATAAATAGGATGTGCACAAAATTCGGGATCGCTACATCCTTGCATTCGGGAGATACGGTACATTCTATTGGAAAAATGAAAGTACAATATCAAGAAAACTAAATGCTAAATCGACGGAAAAACATTTTAAATTAATCTCTATATACTTTTTTACAAGAATCCAAACTAATTCTGATCACAGAATTCGTACAATTCGAATACGAAGCGACTGTATACACAAATTAGTACGGTACACAAATTTATCCACTTCTCTATATTGAAAACCTCATAACTTTACCAAAATTTTGAATTTTTTTGATATGTGTCGTCCATAATCAGGCATTGACATATGAAATGCAAATAATATATATCTACTATCTGCTTATTAAATATAAGTTATTAAAGCATTTTGTTGCCTGTGGGCAACAATGGAACGGACACACACACACACGCACACACATTGCCATACTCAAGGTCAAGAGCGCGCCCACACACGTCGATCAACACAGTTTGCGAACGGAGACACACACATACATAAATTGCCATACTCAGAACGGAGGATCACACACACACACAAACTATTTGTGAACAAAACGCACGTGTTCACACATACACGGACAGACAGACGATATGTTCACTGTAATTTGATACTTTAATAAGTTTTTGACCATTTTAATGACTTTTGGCTAATCCTTTGTATTTTAAACCCTACATCCATATTCTACTGAAGTTTTGGAAATAAGTACAACTGTGTACTAAATTTGGTACAATTTGAATTGTGGGTGTACCGATAGAGTTGGAATCCTAAAACTTGAATTTAGTATCAGTGTGGGGGTGTAGGATTGGGGTATATAGGAAGTTTTAGAATTGACACTGCTGTGTACAAAATTTGGTATAATTTGAATTGTGGGTGGACCGACAGAATTGGAATCCTGAAACTTATATTTGGGATCACTGTGGTGGTGTAGGTTTGGGGTAAGTAAGAGGTTTTGCCATTTCATACTAGTGTGTACTAAATTTGGTAATTTTTGAATTTTGGGTGAACCTATGGAGTTGGAATCCTAATGGTTGAGGAGGGTACTTATGTGTGCTAAATGGAAAATTTGGTAAAATTTGGATTTGGGTGAACCTTACGAGCTCGCATCATGAAATTTGGAAGTAAATAGTACTCAAATTTAATTGATGGTCGATATTAATGTTTGGATTGTTTTTTTTTTAATATGCAGTTTTCTCTGAAAATAAAATAATATGTTAATACATTTTTAAACATTTCCTACATTCGCTAACGAAGTTGCGGGCATATGCTGGTAAAAAATAACTGAAAGAATTAAAGTTTTTTAGATGATTTAGTGTTAGTAGAGCGCCCTCTAATGGTGGAAGAATACACTACAAATAAGAACAAGCGAAGAAAAGAATCGTAAGATGTAAATGTCCAAGAAAAACCAGAAATATTTAGATAAGTCTCGAAAAAATCAAGTTTTTCTCAGAATTTTCTTATATGGACAGCGCCACCTAGCGACCGTAATGTGAACTAAAAATTAATAAGAAGAAATTACAGCATCAACTACCTTTATATATGTTCGAATATATATATTTATATATGAATGTGGCAAACAAGTCATTTAAACGGAACGACGGAACACGACGGAAAGAACACGCACACGTAAAGAGAATAGCTTTACTACTGTTGAGTGGAAACACACGTAAGAGAACGCTGGTGGTTGGCTGAACGCACAAAAAAACCAACAGCGTCCACCAAACATTAGGAGAAATAATGTAGGTATGAATGTGTGTTGTGTGAGAACAAGCAGTACTCCGGCTAAGGCGGCTACGGCAGTTATATCTCTAACAACAACTACTACTGCGGTAATGAACGTTGGTCGTTGGATTTCCGAACGAACTAACAGCCAAACAAACAAGAATAGAATAAATGTACCTATGACGGTGTGTTATATGAGGACGAGTATTTATTGTTCTAAATATACGAATGAAGGCAGATCTCTACGGGGGTGTTCCCCTAAAACAAAAAACAAAAGATGGAAAGTAAGAAGATAAAAGAAAAAGTTACGGTGTAGAGCCTAAATAACTCAGTACCGGCGGGTGTCGTTGATCTGCCCACGAGTCACGCCCCGTCGTCATCCAGCGATCGTGAGCAAAAATCTCCTACAGATGTGGGTGCCTTGGCATCTGTAGTCGAGGGTATCGCTACAAGCACTCAGCCAGCAGGCACAAACAAATTAGACTTCGGTCACCACCGGAGAGGCGAAAGCCTGACCCAACCCTCAGAGGCAGGTGGAGACTCAAACTCTAACTCCGGGTCTGACCAAGAAAGTAAGGCCGATATAACCGTCCTAGAATGCCGGAAGAGAGAAGAGGCCGATAGGATGGTGGAAGAAGTGAGCAAAGTCATAGCGAAGCTCACAACAAAAAGAAAGCAGCTATCTGGGGCACAAAGGCGAAAACTAGCCAGGATGAACCGGAGAAACAAAATTAAACAGGAACGGGATGCCCTGAAGGATAAGCTTGACCTTCCCTCCACTTCCTCGGAAGCGGCGAAGAGGATAAGGTCTCCGGAGGAGCATACCAATGTCAAACCTGCAAAAAAGAAAAGGAGCTTCACGTCGACCGATAGCAAAACATCACCCCTAGTCAAGGAGGTTGTCTACAGAATCCATCGACTGAGAGTGGCGAAGCTGGCTCTAATATCGAGAAGACGGACGCTACATCGAAATCTTCCGTCAAGACTGGGAATCCCAAAAGGAACACCCAGCCTTCACGTAAGAGGAAGACAGTAGCAACAATCGGTAAGGAGCCGCCGTCTTATGCAAAGGTTGCCAGAAGGCGCTACAGGGACGAGTTCGATCGATGAGCGTAGTGCATCCGGCAAACTCAAAAAGGAGACGCATGGTGAGGTGATGAATGCGTTTAACAAGAAGATCATGGAGCACCTGCGGCAAGGAGGAGAGCCCATAGATCTGAACAGCTGC
>NW_026877792.1:0-22933 GCF_032173495.1 Musca vetustissima | reverse complement strand
CGATTTTTACGACACTTAGCACACGTCATTCTAGGCTTAATTCAGTACGCTAGACAAATCTCTTGCAAATCGAATGATTTTCGGAGACTTTGATGCATCAATTACCTAATATCGGATGAAAATATATATGGGAACTATATCTAAATCTGAACCGTTTTTCACGAAACTTAACACACATCATTCCAGACTTAATTCAATACGCTATGCCAAATTTCGTGCAAATCGAAGGATATATAGGGACTTTGGTGCACCATTTACAGGAAATCGGACGAAACTATATATGGAAGCTATATCTATATTTTGACCTATTTTCACCAAACTTGGCAGACATCATTCTAGACTCAATTCAGTACGTTATGCCAAATTTCGGGCAAATCGCAAGATATATGTGGTGCCCCATTTACATGAAAGCTATATCTAAATCTGGGCCGATTTTCACGAAACAAGGCAGACATCACTCTAGGATCAATTCAGTACGTTATGCCAAATTTCGTGCAAATCGAAAGATATATATGGACTATGGGGCACCATTTACATGAAATCGGACGAAACTATATATGGGACCTATATCTAAATCTGGATCGAGTTTCTCGATACTTGGCAGACATCATTCTAGGCTCAATTCAGTACATTATGCCAAATTTCGTGCAAATCGAAAGATATATATGGACTATGGGGCACCATTTACATGAAATCGGACGAAACTATATATGGGAGCTATATCTAAATCTGAACCGATTTTCTCGAAACTTAGGAGACATCAATCTAGGCTTAGTTCAGTACTTTGTGCCAAATTTCGTGCAAATCAAAAGATGTATAGGGACTTTGGACGAAATCGGACGAAACTATATATGGGAGCTATATCTAAATCTGGACCGATTTTCACGAAACTTGGCAGACATCATTCTAGACCTAAATGATTAGCCTGTACCAAATTTCGTGCAAATCGAAAGATATATAGGGACCGTTTACATTAAATCGGTTAAATATATATATGGGAGCTATATCTAAATCTGGACCGATTTTTCCCAATTTCAAAAGGGTTCGTCCTTGGGCCGAATAAGTGATCTATGCCAAATTTCATCCAATTCGGATCATAAATGCGACCTGTACTTTGTTTACAATTTAACGCCAACAGACGGACAGACGGACGGACGGACATGCATAAATCGACTTAAAAAGTGATTCTATGCATATTCTCAAAAGGAACCATGTGTCTATCTCGTTTCCTTTTGCCTGTTACAAACATATGCACAAAGACATAATACCCTGTACCACAGTGTGGTGAAGGGTATAAATATACAGAGGAACCGGCAAATAACACTTAGAACAGAAAATATTAAAATCTGAAAATTTCATAAATACGACGACTATTGCCCATAGTAACAAATATTATATATTTACATTTCAAATTTAAAATTTTTAAACAATTCCTCCTACACTTTTAACTGTTGAAAAATACATCTTAACTTACTATTTACTAAAAACCCCACAACTATATAAACATTTATTCCATTCCATTCCCTTTCATTCATTCATTCATTGAATTCAGTTCAATTTTCCGTTTGCTCAGACAATTGCTGTCTGTTAAATAGCTTCCAGTGTCAACATTTACTGTCTATCCTTAGCCTTATCGCACAGAGTGTCAGTTCATTGTTCAAACTTTGTGGAATAGAAAATGATGTGACACAGAAATTCCAACGAAAGTAATACCATTTAATTTGCTATTGACATTCGCATACGAGTAACCACGAAGAATAAGATGAAGAAGAATAGAAAGGCGAACAGACAGACATATCTAGATTATCTGTAAATGTGCCAGTGAAGTGTCACTAAAAATGAAGTGACACATAAAATAATGGCCAGACTATTGATTTTATGAACTAGTAGTATTATTTGAAGCGAAATTAGTTTTGAAAATTGATGTTTAATACAAGTGGTAAAATATACCCATAGTTATACCCTTCACCACACTGTGGTACGGGGTATTATGTCTTTGTGCATATGTTTGTAACAGGCAAACATAACCGAAATAGACCCATGGTTCCTTTTGAGAATATGCATATAATCAATTTCTGAGTCGATTTATGCATGTCCGTTCGTCCGTCGGTCCATGTTAAATTGTAAACAAAGTACAGGTCGCATTTATGATCCGAATTGGATGAAATTTTCCACAGCTCATTTGTTTGGCCCAAGGACGAACCCTATTGAAATTGGGGAAAATCGGTTCAGATTTAGATAAAGCTCCCATATTTAGTTTCGCCCGATTTTAGTTAAATAGTCCACTAAAGTCCCATATAACTCTAGATTTGCACGAAATTTGGCACAGCGTAATGAATATGGTCTAGAATGATGTGTGTTAAGTTTCGTGAAAATCGGTTCAGATTTAGATATAGCTCCCATATATATTTTCGTCCGATTTAAGGTAAATGAGGTAACAAAGTCCCTATATATCTTTCGATTTGCATGAAATTTAGTATAGCGTACTGAATAAGGTCTGGAATGATGTGTACTAAGTTTAGTGGAAATCGGTTCTGATTTAGATATAGCTCCCATATATATATTCATCCGATTTAAGGTAATTGGTACATCAATAACCCTATGTATCATTCGATTTGCACGAAATTGGGCACTGCGTAATGAATAAGGTCTAGAATGATGTGTGTTAAGTTTCGTGGAAATCGGTTCAGATTTGAATATAGCTCCCATATATAGCTTCGTCCAATTTAAGGTAAATTGTGTACCAAAGTCGCTATATATCATTCAGGTTGAACGAAATTTGGCATAGCGTACTGAAATAAGTCTAGAATGATGTGTGCTGAGTTTCATGAAAATCGGTTCAGATTTGGATATAGCTCCCATATATATCTTCGTCCGATTCAAGGTAAATGGTCCACCAAAGTCCCTGTATATCTTTCGATTTGCACGAAATTTGGCATAGCGTACAGACTTAAGTCTGGAATGATGTGGCAAAGTTTCGTGAAAATCGTTTCAGATTTAGATATAGCTCCCATATATAGTTTCGCCCGATTTTAGGTAAATAGTTCACTAGAGTCCCTATACATCTTTCGATTTGCACGAAATTTGGCACAGCGTAATGAATAAGTTCTAGAATGATGTGTGTTTCGTGAAAATCTGTTCAGATTTAGATATAGCTCCCATATATATCTTCGTCCGATTTTAGTACAATGGCGCACCATAGTCCCTATATATCTTTAGATTTGCACGAAATTTGGTACAGCGTAATGAATAAGATCTAGAATGATGTGTGTTACGTTTCGTGAAAATCGGTTCAGATTTAGATATAGCTTCCATATATAGCTTTGTCCAATTTAAGGTAAATTGTGTACCAAAGTCCCTATATATCTTTCGATTTGAACGAAATTTGACACAGCGTACTGAATTAAGTCTAGAATGATGTGTGCCAAGTTTCTTGAAAATCGGTTAAGATTTAGATGTAGCTCCCATATATAGTTTCGCCCGATTTAAGGTAAATGGTGCACCAAAGTCCCTGTATATCTTTCGATTTGCACGAAATTTGGCATAGCGTACTGAATTAAGTCTAGAGTGATGTGTGCCGAGTACTAAGTTTCGTGAAAATCGGTTCAGATTTAGATATAGCTCCCACATATAGTTTCGCCCGATTTTAGGTAAATAGTCCACTAGAGTCCCTATATATCTTTCGATTTGCACGAAATTTGGCACAGCGTAATGAATAAGGTCTAGAATGATGTGTGCCGAGTTTCGTGAAAATCGGTTCAGATTTAGATATACCTCCCGTATATATCTTCGTCCGATATATGGTATTTGGTGCACCAAAGCCCCTGTATATTTTTCGATTTGCAAGAAATTTGGCTTAGCGTACTGATTTAAGTCTAGAATGATGTGTGCCGAGTTTCCTGAAAATCGGTTCAGATTTAGATATAGCTCCCATATATATCCTCGTCCGATTTAAGGTAAATGGTGAACCAAAGTCCCTGTATATCTTTCGATTTGACGAAATTTGGCATAGGGTACAGTATTAAGTCTAGAATGATGTGTGCAATGTTTCATGAAAATCGGTTCAGATTTAGATAGAGAATGCTATATAAAAACCAGTAAGGAAAGTTCAAAAGTCTGACAAATCGAAATAAAGGGCCGTCGTGGGTCTCTATATAGCATACACTGAATTTAAGGGAAAACTCGAAATAAAGAGCCGTCGTGGGCCTTTATATAACCAAAAGTGTTTTTAAGGGAAACCCCAAAATAAATCTATCTAAAAGTGATTTTAAATGAAACCGGAATAAATAGCCGTCTTGGGCTTTTATAGAAAAGAAAGAGTTAAGTGTAACGTCATAAAGAGCCTTCGTGAGCCTTCATAGAGAGGTGTCGAAACTTTGGACACCATTAAGACTTATAGCGGAAGCAGCAGCAAAGGCCGGAACCCACTCCGGATCGCCAGAACCAGCAAACCCGATTTCCTGTAAAACCAACGGCCGTGCAGGAGCAGTAACAGCAGACGTTTGAGACTTTAGTAATTCTGTACTTAAATTACTAAAGATGTCTGTATATAAATTTAAGATTAAATAAAGGGAAGTATTCTAAATTTAAAAAAAAAAAAAATTAAAACTACATCTTTTCACTCTGGGCCACTTAATTATAAATATTCAATGACGAACCCTACCCCACGAGCATATTCAAGCAAACGAAGGAAACTTGTCGTTACAAAACCGATCTTTGCAAATTTAAAATACATCAAATAGACATAGGCTCTTCGGTGAACCATTTACATAAAATCGGAAGAAAATATTTCAACAAAACTTCACAGACATAAAATCGGACTTACTTAAGTACGGTGTGCAATGCTGCGCCTCAATCGGACAATCCTTAGAAGTTGGTGCACCATTTAGATAATATCGGACGAAGCTATATATGGGAGCTATATCTAAATCTGAACCGATACAACTTCACGAACTTTAAAGTGGACTTAAGACAGTACCATGTGCAAAATTTTATTTCAATAGGAAAAATATTGTGAGTTTTGTGTACAAATCGCACAAAAACATATATAGGAGTTATATCTAAATCTAGACCGATTTCTACAAAACTTCAAAAACATCATTTGAATACGCTGTGCACAATTTTGTCTCAATCGGAAAATGCTCGAGAGTTTGTGCACCATTTACCTAATGACGAAACTATATATATGAATATTTGAATCTGAGCCGATTTTAAAACTTCACGGACATAAACTGGACATAAGTCAGTACGCTGTGCAAAATTTTGTTCCAATCGGACAAATACAGGGTTGCCCATATTCGACGGACCCATCTGGCAACGCCATAACTTTTAAGAGATGTCACATCGCTTAATGACATACCGCATTTGAAGCGTCAGTCCAAGCAGATTTTTACCATGAACCAATACACGCCACGCGAGCGCTCTGAAATAGTTGAAATTTACATTCAACAGAAGAAGTCAATAGTGAAAACTCAACGTGCTTTTAAAAAATTAAATTAAAAATTAACCAGTAAGGAAAGTAGTAAAGTCGGACGGGGCCGACTATATGATACCCTTCACCACTATGGGTATATGAAACAGGACTATTAACATGAAATATATATGGGAGCTATATAGACCGATTTTCTCGAAACTTGGCAGACATCACTCTAGGCTCAATTCAGTACGTTATGCCAAATTTCGTGCAAATCGACTTTGGGGCACCCTTTACATGAAATCGGACGAAACTATATATGAGAGCTATATCTAAATCTGAACCGATTTTCTCAAAACTTGGCAGACATCACTCTAGGCTCAATTCAGTACGTTATGCCAAATTTCGTGCAAATCGAAAGATATATAGGGACTTTGGGGCACCATTTACATGAAATCGGACGAAACTATATATGGGAGCTATATCTAAATCAGGACCGATTTTCACGAAACTTGGCAGACATCACTCTAGGAACAATTCAGTACGTTATGCCAAATTTCGTGCAAATCGAAAGATATATAGGGACTTTGGGGCACCATTTACATGAAATCGGACGAAACTATATATGGGAGGTATATCTTAATCTGAACCGATTTTCTTAAAACTTGGCAGACATCACTCTAGACTCAATTCAGTACGTTATGCCAAATTTCGTGCAAATCGAAAGATATATAGGGACTTTGGTGCACCATTTACATGAAATCGGACGAAACTATATATGGGAGCTATATCTAAATCTGAACCGATTTTCACGAAACTTGGCAGACATAATTCTAGGCTCAATTCAGTACGTTATGCCAAAATTGGTGCAAATCGAAAGATATATAGGGACTTTTGATGCACCATTTACATGAAATCGGATAGATATAGCTCCCCATATATAGGGGAGCTATATCTAAATCTGGACCGATTTTCACGAAACTTGGCAGACATCATTCTAGACCTAAATGATTAGGCTGTACCAAATTTCGTGCAAATCGAAAGATATATGTGGACTTTGGTGCACCTTTTACATGAAATCGGACGAAACTATATATGGGAGCTATATCTAAATCTGGACCGATTTTCATGAAACTTGGCAGACATCATTCTAGACGTAAATGATTAGGCTGTACCAAATTTCGTGCAAATCGAAATATATATAGGGACCGTTTACATTAAATCGGTTAAATATATATATATGGAAGCTATATCTAAATCTGAACCGATTTTTCCCAATTTCAATAGGGTTCGTCCTTAGGCCGAATAAGTGACCTATGCCAAATTTCATCCAATTCGGATCATAAATGCGACCTGTACTTTGTTTACAATTTAACATGGACAGACAGACGGACAGACGGACGGACGGACGGACATGCATAAATCGACTTAAAAAGTGATTCTATGCATATTCTCAAAAGGAACCATGTGTCTATCTCGTTTCCTTTTGCCTGTTACAAACATATGCACAAAGACATAATACCCTGTACCACAGTGTGGTGAAGGGTATAAAAACGAACACCATTAAGCGTTTAAACGAAAAATTTTCGACAGGTAAGGCTTTTTCTAATCCGAAGAGGCCATATAAAAGTCGACCAAGACGATCGGCCAAGAATATCGCTGCCGTACGAGTCAGTGTTGAGAGGTCTCCAAGAACATCCCAAAAACGCCGTTCTCAGCAGTTGGGCATGACTCGGTCCCCTTTACAACGGATTATTCGCATTGATTTGCATTTGTTCCCGTACAAAATTCAATTGACGCAAAGAATGTTGCCAGCGGACAAGCCTCGTCGATTGGAATGGGCCCAAAGAGTCATCGAAATGGCCGAAGATGACGAGCAATTTTGGAACAAAATTATCATGTCCGATGAAGCCCATTTCACATTGAATGAGACCGTAAATAAGCAAAATTGCCGTTTTTACGCCACTGAAAATCCTCAGGAGATTCAAGAAGTGCCTCTTCAATACGAAAAAGTCACAGTTTGGTACGGCGTTAGTGCGAAAACGGCCATTGGGCCGTTTTTCTTCCAAAATGAAAATTGCCATGTTCCCGTACACAATTCAATTGACGCAAAGAATGTTGCCTGCGGACAAGCCTCGTCGATTGGAATGGGCCCAAAGAGTCATCGGAATGGCCGAAGATGACGAGCAATTTTGGAACAAAATTATCATGTCCGATGTCATGTCCATTTCACATTGAATGGGACCGTAAATAAGCAAAATTGCCGTCTTTACGCCACTGAAAATCCTCAGGAGATTCAAGAAGTGCCTCTTCATGACGAAAAAGTCACAGTTTGGTGTGGCGTTAGTGCGAAAACGGCCATTGGGCCGTTTTTCTTCCAAAATGAAAATGGCCATGCTGTTACCATCAATCAGGAGCGTTATCGCGACATGATGACCAACTTTGTGATGCCAATTATTCGTCGAAAGCGTATGAGGCAGTTCTGGTTTCAACAAGATGGCGCTCCACCGCACACAAGTCGCATAACAATCGATTTTCTGAAGAATTTGTTTCCGGGCCGTTTGATGTCGAAAAGTGGTGATTTGGACTGGCCACCGCGTTCGCCCGATTTGACGCCGCCTGACTTCTTTTTGTGGGGATATTTGAAGTCAAAGATTTACGTTAAGAAGCCAAGGACCGTAGAAGAGCTCAAGGACAACATTCGTGAAGAAATAGCCGCTATTCCGGCCGAAATGTTGGCAAAAACGATGGAAAATGCAGCAAAAAGGGCACAATACGTCATCAACGCCAGAGGCGGCCATTTGAGAGATATCATATTCAAAAATTGATGTAAACAAATCTACTTGGAACAAATTAAATGATTAACATTGCCAACCGCCAAATTTTTATTTTTCTTTGATTAAAAAAAAAACATGGGTCCGTCGAATATGGACAACCCAGTATTGTGTGTTTGGTGCACCATTTACCTAAAATCGAACGAAAATACTAATGGGAGCTATATCTAAATCTGAACCGTTTTATTCATTTATTTGGCCCAATTAGGCCAAATTCAAGAGCATTACGGCCTATTTGCAGAACACTCATAACACATGTTAATACAAAGATATATCCCCCACATAGATGCATCCCTATTTTACTATTTAACCTATATTTACCTATATATTTATTTAACCTATATATTTACAGCATATTTTCAATATAGATACATATTATTTGACATAGCAAGTACATAAAGCACAATTTTTCAACCTGAGTCTGTAATTTGGCATTTCATTCTCTCAGAGGATGAAAAGGTCAACTGGCAGCTAATTACATTCTTATGGAGGCCCCCACAAGATACCTTTCGACCAATAGAAATAAAAGACTTTTTAGTTGTTGTAGATATAATATGTTAATTAATCAATTTCTTTTCAGTTCAATTCAATTTAAAAATATCCCAATGTCAATACACTTTAATATTATTTATTGCCATATTCCATAGAATACGTCGTTCTATTATTCAATTATAACTAATGAAACTGGAGAGAATGTAATTAGTGCAAAATAAATAATGCAAACACAATAAAAATTCTACATTAATATTTGTTAATTGACAACTTTATTTATTTACCTACTAGCAGAGATGGACGATTGGAAACGACGGTTAATGTAAAATACATTTTAAATTTTAATTAAAAGAAAGTTGTTATATAGAAAATTATTTAAATTTGACAAGTAGATCAGTTTGAAGTAGGGTATAAACTTCATATATCTATGTCTCGTCATGAATATAAATCAATATGCGTTGGCAGGCAGGCTACTTATTTTTTGTAGAAATGACGTATTTTCAGATATGGGAAATGGTTCTCTTTAATATTTTTATCTACTTTTTAACTTTAAGCTGTGCTCCGCAGCTCTTTACTTCGCATACAAATTTGGCAATGATTTGTGCCAGATTTAGATATAGCTCCCATATATAGTTTCGTCCGATTTAAGAAAATCGGTTTTGGCAGATTTTAGATATAGCTCCCATATATAGTTTCGTCCGATTTGAGGTAAATGGTGCACCAAAGTCTCTACATATCATTCGATTTGCATGAACTTTGGGACAGAGTACTGAATTAGGTGCAGAATGATGTGTGCCAAGTTTCGAGAAAATCGGTTGAGATTTAGATATAGCTCCCATATATAGTTTCGTCCGATTTAAGGTAAATGGTGCACCAAAGTCCTTATATATCATTCGATTTGCACGAAACTTGGCATAGAGTACTGAATTAGGTCCAGAATAATGTGTGCTAAGTTTCGTGAAAATCGGTCCAGATTTAGATATAGCTCCCATATATATTTTCGTCCGATTTAAGGTAAATCGGTCTCCAAAGTCCCTATATATCTTTCGATTTGCACGAAGTTTGGCATAAAGTACTGAATTAGGTCAAGAATGACGTGTGCCAAGTTTCGAGGAAATCGGTTCAGATTTATATATATATATATATTATATATATAGCTCCCATATATATTTTCGACCGATTTAAGGTAAATGGGTCTCCAAAGTCCCTATATATCTTTCGATTTGCACGAAGGTTGCCATAGGGTACTGAATTGGATCCAGAATGATGTGTTAAAATCGGTTCAGATTTAGATATAGCTCCAATATATATTTTCGTCCGATTTA
Source organism: Musca vetustissima (assembly GCF_032173495.1). Lineage (NCBI taxonomy): Eukaryota > Metazoa > Arthropoda > Insecta > Diptera > Muscidae > Musca > Musca vetustissima. The sequence continues at coordinate 12,869 of NW_026877792.1, read as the reverse complement.
ATGTAAATTGTGCACTAAAGAACCAAAGATTGGCCGACCCGCACACAATTTTGTACAATGTACTGAAGTTACTATAACCTTTCGTGTGTCAAGTTTTCTTGAAATTGGTTCAGATTTACATATAGCCTCTATATATACTTTCGTCCGATTTTAAGTAAATGGTGTACTAAAGACCCATAGCTAGGCCGATTGGCAAAACGTACTGAAATTAATATAAATTAATATCGGCCAAGTTTCCTTGAAATCGGTTTAGATATAGATATAGAATAGCTTCCATATATAATTTCGACCTATTTATGTTGATTGTAAACCAAATAATCAATGGGTGCTTGATTGATATTACATTTTAAACAGTGAAGTTTGCTTAAAGTCTATTTACAAAGTATGGAATAGATTGCCCCTACACAACTACCACGAACTCTAACTTTCTGAGGATGTTTATTCCGAGTCTGAGTAATATTTCGTGATATTTGCCCCCTCTTGTCCGATTAGAGGTTAACAACACCTCTTCCTTACTTTTTTCGAATATTCAGTACAGTCCTTCTAATTACTTGTCCAGATTACATTCACGGTGGATTGTGTTGTGATTTTCGGATTATGCTCTACTCGAAAACACACAAAAAATTATGTTTTCGGTCCATTTCATCCCAAAATTTTAATCTGATCATCACCGAAAATTGTAGGCGTTGTTCTTGACCATAACTGGAACTTCATGAAAAATTTCAAAGCCATCAGCGCGATATTTCTCCCTCTAATGTGGTAATGGGTTACTAAATAATATCTGAATACATAAGCACCTGTAAATATTTGACTGTAACTCCCACATCTGAGTAGATACATCACTATATTTGGTATCAATTTAAAGGCCAACCACTCCTCTTGGATATGCTATCAACTCCTGGGGTCTACATCCTCCAGGAGTAAATATATATGCCATAGAATACAAATTTTGTCATTTTTCACACAAAAGTCAGGGTCCATTTGACCCGCTAAATATTGACCAATCTTTATCAAAACATGCATGCTTATTCTCTGGCCCGATCCCCTTCTCCATGCAAAAATTCGCGGTGTTTGGGCCATAATTGCGGCCTCTGGAGCGACCAGAAAAACCGACAAAAATTTAGTATTTGTTCCATTTCATCCCCTAAATATTAACCAATCTTTTCCAAAAACAATAGGGGTCTTCATTGGCCAGAACCCATCCTACATGCAAAATTTCGGGAAGATTGGTCCATAACTGTGGCCTGTATCGTGTTTACAAATTATAATGGGCAGACGGACGGACGGACACACATGTCTAGATCGATTCAGCTAGTCGAAATATGACGATCGGTATACTTAAAGGTGGGTCTAGGACCAATATTTCGCGGCGTTACAAACATTTGGGGCTGCACAAAGCTATAATACCCTGACAACATAGTTGTGTAGGGTATAAATACTGGAAAAGACCAAAAATTTTGAAACATATTATATTAAACATTGTCATTATAGCCCAATGCCTCTAGGACCATGCAAATGCCTTTAATGGAAAGTTATCTTCCGAAGCCTTCCAAATACCGCTAATGGGACGACACCATTATTAATAGCAAGTCTTTGGAGCAATAGAAAAAACTAAATATATTCTAACTAGCCCGGCAAATCTTGTTTTGGCTTTTATGGATATAATTTTTGTAAAAATAACCATTTTTGGGAAACAAATTGCATGAAACTTAGTTTTTCTTACATAGAGTCAAGGAATGAAATATTCTACGTCAAATTTCACTATGCATCTCAATCCCTTTTTTTTAGAAAATTACAGTATAAAATTAACAATATTGGCAACACATTATTTGTTGACACCTTCAGAAATGTATCAAAATCTTCAATACGACTGGATTTTAGGAGTATTTCGTTAAAGGAAAAAATATCCTAGTTACAAAAGAAAAGATTTTTGTAAACTTGGGTGGTCCTGTATAGATAAAAACCCACAAAATCTCGATATGGACCACTCTTATCTCTTGGGATTATTTAGGATTGGGGTTACAATTGATTTGCCAAATTTTACATGGGGTCCAACCATTTATTAAATCACTTTCCCAATCCGCTTGAGACGCCAAAACTTTATCTTATGTAGATGAAAACAGTATATCTACATTCGGACATACCATTCGTCTCCCTCGCAATCTCCGCAGCAGCAACCTGCGCCGCACTGCGATCCAGGAAACGAAGCTGAACAACACCTGCAGTCATCAGAGTTCTGATGGATACAACGTAACTAGAAAGGATCGTACAAGAGATGGAGGATTAGCATTGCTATTGCAACATTCTGTCCATTACAGACCTATCTGAGAGACTCTAGTGACATGGAATGTATGGGGGTAGCGATCAAGTGTGGTAACGCCGTGGTAGAGGTGCTTAACGTTTACATTCCGCCGTTAAATAGCTGTGGCATTCCGTCCTAGGTAATGACCACAGGGACATGGCGCTGGCCGAGCAAATTGATAACTCAACGTTTTGCACGGTGAATGTGAACATACCCACCAGGATAAGGGGAGACTGCCAAAGCTCACCGGACATCTCCATCGTGTCTCCGGGTTTGACGAATGACGTGGCTTGGCAACCCGTCAAATCATTGGGGTCAGATCACCTCCCTATTATCATATCCATCAACAGACCTCCTGACTTCATAACTTTCGAACTTTCCTTAATCATGGGAAAGCCAATTGGCAAGAGTTCAGAAATTTCCCCAATCGTCGCTTCAGAGAATTGACAATCCTTCTGATGCTCGGGTAGCAGAAAGGAATTTCCGGGACATCATCACTGCTGCAGCCGCTCGATATATACCTGCGGGTCGTATACCCGAACTAAGACCAAACTTTCCAGCAGAGGCAGCGGGAACTGACGTTGGATGTGAACATGTTAGTCGGCGAGCATAAGCGGAAAAAGTGGCTAGAACATCTGAAGTGTTGTAACATCAGTATCGGAGTGAGTAAATTGTGTGGATGGTTCGAGAGCGGCGTTGAGGTGACAGATCCGAAGAGGTGCGCGTGTGATTTCAACCGACAGTTTATAGAGAGTGACCGGGCGAAGAGAAGAGTATTGCGCCGCATACGTTCTCTTCAAGTAGAGGCGGAACCACCATTGGATGATGTTGCAAGTGTCATCAGAAACGCGAAAGCATCCAAAGCGCTTGGTCCAGATGGAGTCTCTATGGTGATGTTGAAGCAGCTTGATGAGCCAAGAGTAGAGTACCTTACAAAAGTCCTCAACTTGTCTATAGCTACCCTAGTAGTTCCCGATGTCTGGAAAATGGGCAGGGTGTTCCCGCTACTGAAGCCAGACAAGGATGCCAGCAAAGGTGAGTTATACAGGCCGATCTCACTTTTGTTGCAAGTAGCTAATACACTTGTGGCTTTACTACTCCCTAGCATGCATCCCTAGCATAACATGGGTTCCGGAAGCAGTATAATACAACAACAGCTTTGCACACAATTTCCACACACATAGTGGAGCGACTCAACCTTATGTGGAATTCAGAGACAGGAAGTCGAAGGCCCGTAGAGTTAGACAGGGAGTTCCTCAAGGAGGGGTGATATCTCCGGAACTGTTTAACCTCTACCTCTCTGGAATTCCACTCCCAACGGACGGTATAAAAATAGTAACATATGCGGATGATTGTACGATTATGGCATCAGGACATAAAATTTAAATTGACATTTGCGAGATGCTGAGCTCGTGTATATCGTAGACTTTTTTCGGTCGAGGAATATGGAAATATCCGCCACAAAGTCAAGATGCGACTATCTTTGAATGTTCAGGTCGAGGGTCTACAATTCCGACCACCAATTACCCCAAGGTTCTAGGGGTCATATTCGATAGTCTTTACAAGTCGTCCGCGCATGCTACAGCTATTTGCGATAAAGTCAGGAGCAGAAACAAGGTTCTCAAAGTCACTAGCCAGCAGCACTTGGGGAGCTGACGAGGATACCTTGTTAACAACTTACACAGCGGACTCCGCTAAACTATGTGGCGCTCGTGTGGTCTACTAACATCAGTGCAACGCAGTGGAAAGTCTTCAATCCTGCCAGAATGCCGCCCTGAGGTATGCAACATGGTGTCTCCTAGACCACTTACATGAGGAGACGAAGATCCTTCCTGTGCGTCAACACAACAAGATGTTGTCGATGCAATACCTGATTGGGTGTTATAGGTATAGCCATCCAAACCGTTACCTAATGGATAGGCACCCACCACCTAGGCATGTCAGGAAGGATCTCCATGATCTGGAGAGTTAGGTCCAAAGGTACAAAACAAGCCTATCAAGCAGGATTGAATCGTATTAACACGGATGCCGTTGAGGAAGCAATACAAGAATATCGTGTGAAAACCATATTCGGAGATCATCCGCCTATGATAGCTGCAGAAGAGCAGCACTAGCATTTACATTAAATGGAACTACCATATATATGGGAGTTATATTTAATCTGAACCAATAAAATTTAACATATATTATTCTACACTCGCTTAAATATTCTATGCAATATTTCGTGTCAATCAAACATATCTTGGGTGTTTTACGGATGAATTTATATATGGGAGCTATATCTAAATCTGACCTGGTTTTAACGAAACTTAACCCACATTATTGTAGACATAATTCATATGCTATGCTAAATTTCGGTGCACCATCTACGTGAAATCGGGCGAAAATATATATGGAAGCAACATCTAAATATGAATCGCTTTTCAGCAATTTCAATAGTTTTCATCCTTGTGTCATATAAATGAGCTGTACCAAATTTCATCCAATTTGTATCATTAATGGACGGACATGCATATTCTCAAAATGAAACATGGGTCTGTTACAAACCTATGTCCAAAGATACCACACCATTTAGCACAGTGTGGTGAAGGGTGTAATGGTCGGTGTCACATGGAACGACATTTTGTGTTTCTCAGGCCATAATAAACCAGTGAGCGGAGCAGTATAGTCGGACGGGGCCGACCATATGATACCCTACACAACTTCCACGAAAATCTAACATAGATTCCCTTCACGGTGGGTTGGGTTGTGATGTTCTGCTTTCAATTGTGGCCTGTAGATCGACTCAAAAAGACACAAAAAAAGTTTTCAGTCTAATTCATCCCAAAATTAGTATCTGATCATCGCCAAAAATTATAGACGTAGTAGTTGACCATACCTGGATCCTCATGGAAAATTTAAAACCGATCAGCGCTATATTTCTACCCTCTAGTGTGGTAATGGGTTACTGAATACTATATCAATACGTAAGCACCTGTAAATAGTTAAGTGTATCCCCCACATCCGAGTACATACGACAATATAATTGGTATCAATTTAAAGGTCAACCACTCCTCTTGGATATAATATCAACATCTCGGGTCGATGTCCTTCAGGAGTAAACATATACACCATAGAATACAAATTTTGTCATTTTTCAAACAAAAGTCGGGGTCCATTTGACCCGCTATGCATGCATGCTTATTCTCTGTCCCGATCCGCTTCTCCGTGCAAAAATTCGCGGTGTTTGGCTCATAATTACGGCCTTTGGAGCGACCAGAAAAACCGACAAAAATAAAGTTTTTGGTCCATTTCATCCCCTAAATATTAACCGATCTTTTCCAAAAACAATAGGGGTCTTCATTGGGCAAAACCCATCCTACATGCAAAATTTCGTGAAGATTGATCCATAACTGTGGCCTGTATCGTGTTTACAAATTATAATGGACAGACAGACGGACGGACGGACACACATGTCTAGATCGACTCAGTTAGTCGATATATGACTACATACATTCCATCACTGGCATCCTAGGAAATAATTATCGATGGTTTTTATTATGTAAACAATTAGACAATTATTTATTGTCGACAATTTGATATTTCATTCAATTTTTCTGATATTTCTCTTCATTTTGCTGTCAATTGTCTTGACATTGTCTTCCAACTGACAAGTATGACAAGTGTATGTATGTGTGTGCCTTTGATTTGCATATTTGTTTTATAATAAACAATTTCTAATTACATCAATTTTAATTGGCAGTATTTTAAAAAATCGAATTGAATACGAATTTAATTAGAAATGGGAGTATTGAACGGATGGAATTATACAAAAGAAATTCAATTTAATATTGTTTTATTTTTTTAGAACAATTTCAAAAGGAATTTAATAGAAAATAACTTTTAAATACATTTTACAGACAAAAACATACCAACATACATTGAAATGAAATGTCATTCATAATATGTTATTGACATCATCATTAGTTAAGAAAATCTTATCACAGCAAGACATACGAATAATTCCTTAACAAGGTGGAAATATTTCCATCACGATAAAAAAATATATATGATGAACAACAGCATGTGTGTGACACGTGCCTCGTGTCTAATCGAAATGGTTGGAGTTAGGATATAATTAGGCTATGAAATAAATACCAAAGATGTTTTCATCTTAAAATGCAAATTCATCTTCACAGCACAGCACAGCAAGAGCTCTTTTTGACAAATTATTTATTAATTAGATTTAGATATTGAGGTGAAATATTTTTGGTAAACATACAGAGGAATGTATGTGAGAGACACGTGTTGTGAATGACGGTTCAAAGATGATTATATTAATTTTCAAAAGAAATACTAATAAGTTCACATGATTGACTTGCTAAAAAATTAGGTTTTTTTTACATTCAAATGTAATGTTTATTATGGTATAGTTTTTAGAATAATTTTCTATATGCCGGCTATAAACATGTATTTGTATTGTCATGCTTTTTCGGGCAATTAAAACGTATGTCTAAATATAAGAAGTTCTATGGGTAGAGATGGTATTTACCGGGTAAATACCCAAGGGGTGGGTAAATACCCATTTGCGAGTATTTATTTGGGTATTTACTATATTGAATCGGTAATACAACATCTTACACCCTATTTCCGGGTTTCTGTTATCAAATCGATTTAGAATGGATAGTTTTACTATACTTTAAAGACGTGGGTAAATACTTGGGTAAATACCCGAGTTTTTACCCAAAAATTGGGTATAAACTCATTAACAGCCGAACCACTTGACATAGGCATATATATATATATATATATATAGCCCCCATATAACATTCAATCGGGAGATACGGTTATATGGGGGCTATATCAAAACTTGGACCCAGGGATCCCATGTTGCATTTCTATATTTGCTTTGACATTAAATGCATATATGCAAAATTATGGCCGTCTATGTCAAGTGGTTCGGCAGTTAATGAGTTCATACCCAATTTGTGGGTAAATACTCAAAATAGGGATACCTTTGTATGGGGGCTACCAGTAAACTTGGACCTACATACATAAAATTTTGCATAGACATTTGGTACCCAAAAAGAACACTGTGTACTAAATTACAGCCAATTTGATTGTTAAATGTGTCTAATAGACAAAAAATACCTTAAATCGGGAGATACGGTTATATGGGGGCTATATCAAAACTTGAAACCAGAGACCCCATGTTAGATTCCTATATTTGCTTTGACATTAGAATCATGTATGCAAAATTTTGGCTGCCTATGTCAAGTGGTTCGGCAGTTAATGACTTTATACCCAATTTTTGGGTAAAAACTCGGGTATTTACCCAAGTATTTACCCACGTCTTTAAAGTATCGTAAAACTATCCATTCTCGTTTGGAGCAATAACGTCGTTAGGTTCGTTCGAGATCAACTTATTATACCCACCACCCACCTAAAATCGATCAGGATGCATATATGTAGGCATCAGTAAAAAACAAAATACCAACCTACAAGCAATCAGGTTGAAATATTGGGTTATGATTTTGAACATATCGAAAATAGCCTTTGTATAGTGAATATGTACTAATGTCCCAAAAATTTAAAAGCACACTTCGTATGGCTAAAAAATTATCGACTGGAAAATACGCCAAGAACCATCAAATTATATAAGGGGCTAAAAGTTTATATGAGGCTATCTCCAATGCTTACTATATAAAAATTTGAATTTACACCTGCATGAATTTTTTAAGAACCCGAAATTCATAGTAATGGATTGAAAATTTGGCTAGATCCTTAAAATCTTAAAAGATGTGTCTAAACATGAACCTAAATTAACCTTTGTTGTTAAATAAGAAGAAGGAAATCTTTGAAGAAGAGATGAAGGAGTAGTTATAGACTACATGAAAGAGGGAGTTTTTATAAACGATCTGAAGCAGGAAGTCTTCATAGACAATCTGAAGCAGGGAGTCTTTATAGACGATTTGAAGCAGGGAATCTTTATAGACGAGCTGAAGCAGGGAGTCTTTATAGACGAGCAGAAGCAGGGAGTCTTTATAGACGAGCGGAAGCAGGGAGTCTTTATAGACGAGCTGAAGGGAGTAGTGCCGATGGTTGTAATAATTTTGAAAAAAAAATCCTTCATGTTCCACTGTCCCAACCACTTCAGGTTTCATAGTTGACTAAAAGCTTAGACACGGTGGAAAGTGAACACCTATTAATTTATGTTGTCTGCAGACCAGAACTGGGCTGCGACACAGGAATTGCTCAATTGTCTTCACCTTGTCATCACATAATCTGCATAATCAGCAACATCATAGTTACTTTAAATGGTAAAAGCACTGATATAAATATGTCCAGTAAAATATCCCGCCATTATTCTATTTTCAGCTTCATTCAAGTTCAACAGTGAGTTTGTTCTTATGGCCGACAGAGTCGGCTAGATAGATCTTGACACATTGCAGCTTTATTGGGTCGTTCGTCAAAGAATGCCTCAAAATTCTGTAGATTGAGATCCTCGTTTAGCTAGTTGGTCTGCTTATTCATTACCCAAGATGTCACAGTGTCCTGGGACCCAGTACAGCCGATAGCTGTTAGTAAGTGTTTCCACTCGAAGACTTGATGTTACAGGATTTGATGGTTTTAAGATCCACTAATATGGTCATCGGTTCAACGATATCTCCAGAACTTTTTTTTATCAATTCGGATGCCTTCCAAATCTCCAAGATTTCTGCTTATTCACTATCCAAGATGTCACAGTGTCCTGGGACCCAGTACAGCCAATAGCTGTTAGTAAGTGTTTCCACTCGAGAACGACTTTACACTTCATGTTACAGGATTTGATGGTTTTAAGATCCATCGGTTCAACAATATCTCAATCCACACATTTTTATAAATTCGGATGCCTTCCAATTCTTCAAGATTTCCGCTTGGAAAACAGTTGCTATTCAACTTGTAGGTAAGCTCCAGGCCCAACCTTTCACATCTTAGATCCGTCTGTATAAAAAACCCAGACCGTCCAGAGGATTGTTACTACGGTTCCAGTCTTCTCTACTGGGCAAGACGACATCTACATCGTCAAATCTAAGGGCTGGTGATATATAGTCGCTTAGGTTTCCACGTTGTTTCAATGTGATATCTTGCTCGTTCAGGATACACCCATACCCATATGCACAATTTCGCCAAAGATTCTGTGCATGCAGCCTTAGCGCACAACGTGGTGCGTGACACTTAATCCTGTGACCCAGAGGCCTTAAGTTGAGCATTGAGTTCACACCTGCTTTGGGAGTGCTCCTCGCGGCTCCAGTTATAAGAATTGATTCTGCTCTTTTGTACCATGACTAGTTTGCTGGATGTCGACTGTTGATGTTCCAAATAAACAAAGTTTGTACGATTGAGATTTCTACACAAAATACGAAACTGACCACCCCCCAGGGGGCCATCTTTGAACAAGGCTTGACATTTTTGAACGGCTTGGTTTTTTAGAGTGTTTATGTTAAAATATAAATGTATTTTATTCAAACATATCAGAAATGCATTTATTTATTAAAAATATATATATACAAAAATTTTCGAAAATTAAAAACATCGGATCAAAGTACATTAAAACATAAAATGACATAAAAACAAAAATTAATATGGTGAAAAGTACAGTTAATTTCGTAGTCTTATTATCCCAATTGAAATTTTGAGAAATCGAAGCCAAAAGTTAAAAACTCCGCTTTTTACTCGAATTGAATGGGCATGTTCAAAGGTGCCCCACCCGTGGCATTTTACAGAAATGTATAATAATTTTTTTTGTAATAAATATATATGAAAGAAATTACATTTGTTATGTTTGAAATGATTATTGGAATGCAAAAAATTTGTTTAACGAAAGAAAACTTTCACAGAATTCTTGCTGCGCCTTACAACCAAAAGAAAAAAAGTTTACAGTTACACTGCGAAAACATGGTCACCTATGTACAATTTGTCGACAACTGAAAAAGCTAGCCAAAGTGGTTTACGCAGATAAAGAACAAGATTGCCATATACAAAAATGTGCTAGCGGGTCGAAAAAAATTTAAACCAAGTTTTTATGAGCGCTGTTCAAAGGTGCCCCCGTTCAAAAGGTGCCCCCGTTCAAAAGGTGCCCCCGTTCAAAAGGTGCCCCCTCTCCCCTATATATAACCTCTTTATGGTTTCGTCTGAGTTCATGCAAATTGTCCACAAAATAATAGAAGTTTCTCCGATCGAAATAACATTTTTGACAGTGCACTTACTGCAGCATACCAACGATTGCTCAAATATATACCCAAAGTGATGAAAGTCATCATCCGACTTTTAAACACTCATATCCGGTGCACCATAAACCGGTGCAAGATTTGTTGAAAAGTTTCCCACTTTGGAACCACTACACAATGAACTTTGGCTACTTCCTTAGATACTTTGGTGTATTTCATCACCATTCATGTTCGTTTTAACTTCAATAGGTGATGTAAGGTAATTAATAAAGTAGTAACAATATATTTTTTGGAAGTTTCTATTTATTCTATTACGAACAGAGTGTCTTATTAATTTACAGAATGTCGTATTATTAATACTACCTAGAATCTATATATATAAAAATGGAGCCATAAAAATGTATACTAACTCATCAATTGAGAACGGCTGGACCGATTTGACTCAAAGTTTCTTTCTGTTGTATATTACAGTGGGATAGGTTTTTATGAAAGAAAAATTTAAGAAAAATCCGCGAAAATCTTGCAAAAAATCTTTTAAATACTGGCGGCTCGATTTGACTTAAAATTTCTGTTAGTTGTCTGTAATTGAAGCGGAGAGATTTTATTGAAAGAACATTTTGAGAAAAATCCGCGAAAATGTTGCAAAAATTATTTTAAAGAAACGGCTGGACGATTTGACTTACAGTTTCAATTAGTAGTCTGTAATTGAAGTGGAAAGGTTTTAATGGAAGAACATTTTGAGAAAAATCCGCGACAATGTTGCAAAATATATTTAATATATATTAATATATTAGAATGTCCACACATTTTATATCGAACCTTTATGATTTCATCTCTTCGTAGTTCTTCTTGGACATATCTTAGTCGAAAATTGGCAGCTTATAATATCTTTAAGTAATTGTCATTAATGGAAAATTCTCAAAATATGTTAATTTTCTACAATCAATTGGATTGTCATTGCCTTGAAAAAACTATTGTATATCTATATATATAAAAATCAATTTCTGTTTGTTTGTTAGTTTGTTTGTTTGTTTGTTTGTTTGATCAGTGTTAGCTATAGACTCCTAAACTACTGAACGGATTTTCATGAAATTTTCACAGTCGATTTTTGAGTACATTTGTGGTAACATAGGGTACTTAATTTTTTGATGGGGGCAGGGGAAACAGTAGCCCCCATACAAATTGCCCCCTTTTTAAATCAGAATTGGCCATTATAGCCAAGAATTGGAATTGACAATTATAGCAAAGTGTTAGTAAATATACAAACCACAGATGTTTACTAAGTTCATAAACCACCTTTATGTAGGTGTTGCCAATTCCCAATTTGTTGTTATGAAAATGATAAAGGTGGAAGTATCTGAATCAAAAATTAGTACTGTACATACATTTGTCCTCTTTATACCCTTCACCAAACTGTGTTTCAGGGTATTATGACTTTGTGCATATGTTTGTAACAGGCAAAAGAAATCGAGATAGACCCATGGTTCCTTTTAGAATAAGCATAAAATAACTTTCTGAGTCATTTATGCATGAAATGGTCCCTATATGTCTTTAGATTTGCAAGAAATTTTTTGGTATAGCCTACTAAATTAGGTCAAGAATAATGTGTGCTAAGTTTCATGAAAATCGGTTCAGATTTAGATATAGCTCCCATATATAGTTTCGCCCGATTTTAGGTAATTGGTACACCAAAGTCGCTATATATCATTCGATATGCATGAATTTTGGCATAGCGTACTGAATTAAGTCTAGAATGATTGTGCTAAGTTTCATGAAAATAGGTTCAGATTTAGATATAGCTCCCACATATATATATGGGCAATATTGCCAATTTTTTAATATTCCATTTTCAAAAAATCAGCTTTTTTGTTTTTGTGGCACATCAATGATTTTTGGTACACATATAGAGAAAAATGTTCTGACTCCGAAACCGTTCGCGATCAAATTTTTGGTTGATGCGCGCAAAAGTTATCGAGGTTTTTATTTTGGGCATAAGACAAAAATCTTAAAATTACGCCGTTTATTATATTGACCAAAAACGCTGATATATATCTTCCTCCGTAAAATAAGAATATGAATATATTATAATAATCACGATAAAGTTGCACATCTTCGTGAAATATGAGAACAATAAAAAAAATATAGCAGATTACATCAATATTTTCATTATATTAATGACATACACACATCTACAAATCAATTTAAAAATATCTACATAATCTAAACACCATGATGAATCAAATGATATCAAAATCACACAAGTCCGTGTAGCGGTTTCTAAATCACAGCGGCAACAAAACAAGATATTGAGGAAAAATATTTGTTTTTGGTTCGAAAAAATAACGTCATCATATTTATTGTTTTAATTGTATACATGA
>NW_026877791.1:0-22655 GCF_032173495.1 Musca vetustissima | reverse complement strand
ACTTACCCACGAAAGCACTTTTTGCCCCGATAATAGTATTGAAGCACAATGGCACAGAATTGCCCACTCCCTACAAACTGCAGGAAAAGCAACACTTGGATACAAAAAACAACCACCAAGAAACCCATAATACGATCAGGAGTGTCGTAATGCTACTGATGTGAAAAACGCAGCGTATAGGGAAACCCTGCAGACAGTAGCAACACATAATGTGATGGAGAATTATCGCGAGAAAAGGAGAGAGAAGAAACGTGTTTTCAGAAAAAAAGAAAGGACAAGAAAAACGTGAGCGTGAGCAAATCGAGATGTACAGGAGTCAGAATCAAGTCCGGAAATTAGACAAACGGGTAAAACACCGAAGCGAAGGCTTTGGGGCAGGCACATCCTCCTGTAGAGATGAAGAAGGAAACCTGGTGACAGATGCAGACAGCGTGCTGAGAATCTGGAAGGAGCATTTTGAAAAACTTCTGGTATCAAATAGTAGCGGTGAAGAGACCCAAGAACTAATAATAGATAACGGAATAGAGTGTATTACACCTAGCCAAGATGAGGCCATAAAAACAATTAATCGGCTCAAGAACAATAAAGCAGCAGGAGCCGATGGGTTACCAGCCGATTTATTCAAGACTGGTGATCAGATGCTGGTCAGGAACATGCACCAGCTGATTAGTACAATTTGGCTAGAGGAATGCATGTCCAATGATTGGAACCTCAGCATCCAGTGTCCCGTTCACAAAAAAGGAGACACGACGATATGTGCCAACTATAGGGAAATAAGTCTCCTTCCCATCACATATAAAGTACTATCCATCGTACTGTGTGAACGACTGAAGCCAATGTTCAATGACATTATTGGACCATACCAATACAGCTTCAGACCTGACAAATCCACCATTGACCAGATTTTCACTCTGCGCCAAATCCTGGAAAATACTCACGAAAAACACATCGACACATTCCACCTATTCGTCGACTATAAAGTCGCATTCGACAGCCCTATCCGTTCAGAGGTGTATAAAGTCATGTCTGCGTTTAGCATTTGTGCAAAATTAATTCGGCTATGCAGGATAACTTTAACTTGCACAAGATCAGCAGTTAAAGTCGGAAAGGACCTATCGGAACCCTTTAATACCGAACGAGGATTCATACAAGGTGACAGTTTGACCTTTTTAACATCCTGCTGGAAAAGGTCATACCAAATGCAAAGGTGAACGGAAATGGCACTCTGTACATCAAACAACACCAGTTACTCGCCTACGCCGATGACATCGACATAATGGGTTGAACATTAAGAGCGGTAACAGCCACCTTTGAACAAATTGAGAAGGAGCCTACCAAAGTAGGTCTGGCAGTAAACGGCGAGAAAAACCACCCAGATGGTATCAACGCGCAAGACGTCCCTTAGACTCGGACCAACTGTGGAACTTGAGAACTACAGCTTCAAGGTAGTCAAAGATTTTATAAACCTTGGTACCGCCACCTTGGTACGAATGACATCAGTTTTGAAATTCGGAGAAGGATAGTGATGGCCAACAGATGCTACTATGGTCTGAGCATAAAACTCCAAAGCAAGGTCATCTCCCGCCAGACCAAGATGACACTCTACAAGACGCTGATGCTACCCGTGCTGTTATATGGATCTGAAGTAAGGGTGCTTGCGAAAGGAGATGAGGTAGCTCTTGCAATGTTTGAGAGAAAAATTCTCCGAAAGTTCTATGAGCTTATCTGCGTTGTCGGTGAATATCGCCGTCGAATCAACCATCAGTTGTACCTGCTATTCTCGGACATCGACATTGATAGACTTACTGAGCTGCAGCGACTACGTTGGCTGGTTAATGTTTTGAGAATGGGTGAAGATGCCCCAGCCCAAAAGGCGTATAAAAGCTAAACAGCTGATGGATCACGCAGCTTTCAAACTGGAAAAACTGCGCAAAAGACCGACTCGCCTGGAAATCTTTTTTTTTAATTCGGCTTATGGAACGAAAGTCCTGTCACAAGCCAGCTATGTAAGTAAGTAATTTTTTCAAGTAGCCAACATAGGCAAGGGCTTAAAAAAATTCGAGGCGTGGATTTTTTAAAAATATTTTTTCGAGTAGCCAAAATTTCTCAGATTGTCAAGATTCCATTCATAAATTAAAAAATGAATCCCTTGTTACACATTTAATCGATTTTTTTTTAGAAAAAATTCTCTTACATAAAACTTACGTCCTCGTATAATTTACAATGTTGCCGGCATCCTGTTTTGATCTTTTGCTGCAACAGATGAACGCTTGACATATTTTCTTATTCGATTCCACTAAAAAGGGATCAAGCCCATTTACAAGCATATCCTTTTAAAGAGAAACATAATTTTGGCCTCTTCGTCAAGAGGCACGAACATAACAGGTATGGGAAACAAATTCATAAAAATTGTCATCGTTGCGACCTTATCTTTATAAAATCTCATGAAAATGATAAGAAAATAAAATAAACAACAAAATTGGAAAAGGAGAGATACCAAGACAGGGTTCATCGAATCGAATTGGTGGTGAAGTGGTAATGAAATCGAAAAGCAGAAGTTGAAATTTTTTTCTTAATTAATTTGATGAGATAAAATATAAGAACAAGATTTGAGAGAAGAAAAAAAAAACAACAACATGTATACATTTTTTTAATACGGGCATGGGGTAGTGTGAGTTGGGCACAGTGGTTGTGTGAAAGGAAATACGAGGAAGGCATGTTATTTTTTGATAAGGAAAATATATACAGGCCTGCAATTAGGGGATGGTTGTATGACCTTCCATGAGCAGGTTCTCTATAAGAGGAACATTTACTGATGGTCTTCCTAACCACTGTGCCATAAGATAAGCCCAACCATATATATAACCATAACGGTTAATGTTCGACAAACATAACTGATATGAAGCATTCAACAGCTGTAAAGATTCGAAAAAATATGTGAGAAATAAAAAACAACCAAATAATTTCAACAAAAATAACTTCGTATTTACACAGAACTTGAAATTACATTTTCAAGTGGTGGAATGGAGGGGGGAATACAGAGCTCATCACTTATGGGAGTATATTTGGGTAATCGACATGCAGAGATAATTGCCATAGAGTTCAGCAACAAATATAGGCCTTTAAAAAAATATTCTTTAAAAAATCCACGTCTTGTATAGGTCCATGAAAAATATTCTTTAAAAAATCCACGTCTTGTATAGGTCCATGAAAAATATTCTTTAAAAAATCCACGTCTTGTATAGGTCCATGAAAAATATTCTTTAAAAAATCCACGTCTTGTATAGGTCCATGAAAAATATTCTTTAAAAAATCCACGTCTTGTATAGGTCCATGAAAAATATTCTTTAAAAAATCCACGTCTTGTATAGGTCCATGAAAAATATTCTTTAAAAAATCCACGTCTTGTATAGGTCCATGAAAAATATTCTTTAAAAAATCCACGTCTTGTATAGGTCCATGAAAAATATTCTTTAAAAAATCCACGTCTTGTATAGGTCCATGAAAAATATTCTTTAAAAAATCCACGTCTTGTATAGGTCCATGAAAAATATTCTTTAAAAAATCCACGTCTTGTATAGGTCCATGAAAAATTTTCTTTAAAAAATCCACGTCTTGTATAGGTCCATGAAAAATTTTCTTTAAAAAATCCACGTCTTGTATAGGTCCATGAAAAATATTCTTTAAAAAATCCACGCCTGGAATACTTACTTTACTTAGCTGACTTGTGACAGAACTTTCGTTCCATAAGCCCAGCTTAGAAAAGATTTCCAAGCGCGTCGGTCTTCTGCGCAGTTTTTCCAATTTGAAAGATCTTGTTCGGCAATGTTATCTTCCACTTGATCTTTCCATCTTATTCGTGGCCTTCCCCTTCTGCGTGAACCATCAGCTGGTTCGCTATTATATGCCTTCTGGGCTGGGGCATCTTCATCCATTCTCACCACATGACTTAGCCAATGTAGTCGCTGCAGCTCAATAAGTCTAACAATGTCGATGTCCGAGAATACCTGGTACAGCTCATGGTTCATTCGACGGCGATATTCACCGTCAACGCAGATCGGCCCATAGATCTTTCGGAGAATTTTTCTCTCAAACACTCCAAGAGCTGCCTCATCTGATGGCGCAAGTACCCATGCTTCAGATCCATATAACAGCACGGGTAGTATCAGCGTCTTATAGAGTGTGAGTTTGGTCTGGCGGGAGGTGGTCTTGTTTCTAAACTGCTTACTTAGACTATAGTAACATCTGTTGACCAACAACATCCTTCTATGAATTTCAAAACTGATGTCATTAGTTTTATTTATGACGATACCAAGGTATATAAAATCTTTGACTACCTCGAAGCTGTAGTTCTCAAGTTCCACAGGTGGTCCGAGTCTACTGGACGTCTTGCGCGTTGATACCATCAGCTTGGTCTTCTCGCCGTTTACTGCCAGACCCACATTGGCAGACTTCTTCATAAATTGTTACCGCTCTCAGTGTTCGACCCATTACGTCGATGTCCTCGGCGTAGGCGAGTAACATATATTTGTTTGGTATACAGAGTGCCATTTCTGTTCACCTTTGCCTCTCGTATGACCTTTTCCAGCAGAATGTTAAAAAGATCACACGACAAACTGCCATCTTGTCTGAATCCTCGTTCGGTATTGAAGGGCTCCGAGTTGTCATTTCCGACTTTATCTGCTGAGCTTGTGCCAGTTAAAGTTATCGTGCATAGTCACATTAATTTTGCAGGAATGCCGAACGCAGACATGGCTTGAAACACCTCTTACAGGATAGGGCTGTCGAGGATTTGGAGCAGAGTGAAAATCTGGTCAGTGGTGGACCAGTCAGGTCTAAAGCCGCATTGGTATGGTCGAATACTGTCGTTGACCACTGGCTTCAGTCGTTCACATAACACACTGGATAACACTTTATATGCTATGGGAAGGAGACTTACTCCTCTATAGTTGGCACATATGTTGTCTTGTCTCCTTTTTTGTGCACGGGACACAGGATGCTGAGGTTCCAATCATTGGGCATGCATTCCTCTAGCCAAATTATACTAATCAGCTGGTGCATGCTCCTGGCCAGCATCTGACCACCAGTCTTGAATAGTTCGGCTTGTAGCCCATCGGCAACAGTTGCTTTATTATTCTTCAGCCGATTGAATGCTGACTTCACCTTGGCTAGGTGGTATACACTCTATGCGGTCATCTATTATTGGTTCTGGGATATCTTCTTCACCGCAACTATTTGATACAAGAAGCTTTTCAAAATGCTCCTTCCAGATCCTCAGCACGCTGTCTGTATCTGTCATCAGGTTTCCTTCTTTATATCTACAGGAGGATGTGTCTGCACCAAAACCTTCGATTTGATTTTTAACTCGTTGGTAAAATTTCCGGACTTCATTCTGACTCCTGCACATGTTTCTCCCGATAATTCTCCATCGCATTACGTGTTGCTACTGTCTGCAGGGTTGGCCTATACGCTGCGTTTTTCACATCAGTAGCATTACGACACTCCTGATGGTTGGTGGTTTTTGGTGCCCAAGTGTTGCTTTTGCTGCAGTTTTGTAGGGGGTGGGCAATTCTTTGCCATTGTGCTCCTATACTATTATCGGGACAAGTTGTGCTTTCGTCAAGCAGATGGGCAAGTTGAGCGGAGTAGGCTACCTGTTGTGTTAGCAGCTTTTCGACGTCGAGTTTCCGTGTTGTCTTAGATCGCAACTTCACTGAAACATTAAGACGATTGAGAACATTGGCTGCTACAACGTAGTAGTCCGAATCGATATTCGCTCCTCGGATCGATCGAACGTCTAAAACACTGGACGAATGCTTTCCCTCTATCACAACATGATCAATTTGATTTCTCGTTGTTCGATCGGGAGAAATCCAGGTGGCCTTGTGTATACCGAGATGCGAAGTCAATCAACCTCATGCCGTTGTTGGATGTTTCTTCATGAAGACTGAATTTTCCGACGATGGAAACACAAATATTTTCCCTTCCAATTTTTGCATTAAAATCTCCTAGCAGAATTTTAATGTCATGGCCAGGGCAGCGGTCATATGCAGTTCCTAGGCGCTCGTAAAAAATGTTTTGGTCTGTTCATCTTCCGTCGGAGCATGGGCGCAAATAAAAAGAGGTCTGGAATCCAAGCCTTGTATAGGTTAATAAAGAAAGTCTACGCTTATAGAGGTCCGTCACAAAATATTTTTAAATCATCCACATGTATGTTTTTTTTTTTCAAAAATCTTATCATTTTCCACATCTTTTTAAAATCCAATAAAAGTCTAAACCGGTAGCCGGTTCGTTCTTCTTCCGTTCGTAATTTAACGATGTGTTTTTAATTTCTTATTCAAAGAAATCCGTCATAAATTTTGATATTGAGGCACACCATGTCACTCATCTATGGTGTTTGTGATGGTGCTGGTTCTGATGTTGCACGAATGAACTCAATCGATGGATTTGAACGCAAAAGGTGATGCATAAAAATGGCTATATTTGTTTGTATGTTTGTGAGTGTTTGCATGCGTGTGTATTTTTTCATAATTTACAACATCCCGTATATCATAAAACTGTCATATATTGACGATTTATTATCAAACTGATCGTTAGAGTCACACAAACAACAACAATTTCAAATCTTTGATGGATATCCCAACAAACCAAAACGCTTTAAAAATAGGTTTGTAACAAACTTACTATCATATGTCTTAAGCTTAGAAAACTGTTATGATTACTATTGCGAAAGACATTTTAATAATTATAGAAAAAAGAAATTTGAACCCTTGTAGCAGAAAAATACTTTATTTGTAGTAGCCGATAGTTTCGAACTGGCCCCAAAGGCACATTTATAACAATTCTATTTAAAATAAACTCAGTTATTTTACTTTGAATGACATTTAATATAAACCTAATATTTAGCATAATTCGACGACTTTGTACAGATTCCATTGAATTTGAATGAATTGTATAAACCGGATCCCATATAATAGATACATATTCTAAAATACAGCGAACAAAAATATATATATATATATATAATTGCTTTGGGACTAAGGCATCAGCAAATTCTTTGCATCATCGCTTAATGAATCCTAATACTTTATAAGTCTTACAGGTCACAAGGGAGATATGTTCTCTAAAATCCAAACGATTATCCAAATTAATTCCTAGATCAGTCGTGGAATCAACATATTCAACTTTCGCACCATTTATTGAACATATTTAGGTCAGATTGTAATATTTCTTGGTTTGTAATATTATTAACTGAGTAGAAAATCTTTACATCATCTGCATACATTAACACATGTGATTGATGAATTACACTGGTCAAATCGTTTATAAATAATGTGAACAAGATAGGACCAAGATGACTCCCTTGCGGAATCTCGGATTTTACACATATTTTATTTGAAACAACGTTTCCAAATTTAACCATCTGTACCCTACCAGTTAAGTACGATTTTATTCATTTCAAAAACAAATTTGAAAACCCCATGTGGCGTAGTTCCAGAAGGTCTGTAATTGTTGATCGATTCTTTCGGAATCCATGTTGGTATTTTAAAAACATTGATGAATGCTGGAAAGATAATGAGTCTGTTATAACCTTTTCAAAGAGTTTTGGAATTGCGTTTAGTTTTGCAATGCCCCTGTAGTTTGATACATCTGTTCTAGTGTCGGGTATAAATAATGGAATGATAAATGATTCCTTCCACATAATGGGGAAATAACCTATTGTTATATATTTTTGAAACATTAAGTGGGAATGCATGATTATCAGCACAATGCTTCAATATACATGCATGAACTGCATCCGGACCAGGCGTAGTAATATTTTTAAAACTTTTTTATTAATAATTTAAAACGGTCGACTTTATTGAACAAAACTCAGGAATTGTATACGGATATTGAAAATCATCAGTGAGCCACTTATTAGAATATGTTGTTTTAAAAAACGATGCAAATGCATTTGAAATCCCAGTATTATCATCGAAACAATCTGAACCATATTTAAGGGTTTTTGGATACACTCTAGATCGGCGCTTTGTATTAATAAAACTATAAAACGATTCCGGCTTCGTTATTAATTCGCTCTTAATTTTATGTGGAATGATCATTGGGTGAGGATGAAGACGTTGTGGGAAATAGCATCGAGGGGTTATTAGTTCAAATGGTAGTATCTTCGGCTACGAAAACGTGCAGAGGTTAGTCTGTTGGGGACCATTCCCGGACTAGCCGGCGTATGGAGCAATTGTTGGGAGGGGTGAAAAGCATGGTGGCTACCAATATCGTGTGATGTTGGTGGTCACTTTTGCATTGTATTTCCTTTCAGCAATTGGTTCCATGTAGAGAGCCTGCATGTTAACCCTAATGGTAGTAGCTTTGGCTATGAAGCTGGGCAGAGGCTATAGTCTGTGAGTGACTAGTCTCGAACTGTTTGGGGTTCTACTGGTAATAGCTTTGGCTGTGAACCTGGCCGAAGGTTTCGGTAGCACGGTGTTGGCCCTTCGGGGAGCATCGCGCTGGATGTTGTTTATACCCAAATCGGTGGAAGAGCTGTGGCTCGGTGTGAAGTTGTACTACAACCGGGTGCCTGATCCATAGAAAGGCAGGAGTTTTAGATGGGCTCCGCTCCTCATCCAAGGAGGTGATCGCATCCAAATACGTGTGATCGATTGGTACCTGCATTTCGGTGTGGGGCGTTGGTTGACGCTTTGTATTAACTGGTGTTTACAGCACCGTGGGGTAAGACCGCACGGTACGTACCCACGTGCTCTAAGCATATCTGCTCTTTAAGATGCTGTAGTTTGACTTGATGCTGGAATAATTAGCGAAGTCAGAAAGCGTACCGCTTTTCTTGGATTTTTTATATAACTTGTTCCTTTTGTTTTTTAATTTTGACAATGTAAATGAATTCTACGGCGACCAGTTTTTTTTTTTTGCATCATATTTTCCACCTTATAAATCAATCATAAGTACGCTTATAATAGATTGTAGAAAATTGCCTATTTAAGCTTATTTTTCTATTCGCTTAGGATTACTCAAAAATTAAGGTTACCTTCGACGTGGCCGATGGACTGAGCTATATACACAGGGTTTCGAAGTCAGAAATATATTTTAAATAATGACATTTTGCAATATTTAAAACCCACGGCGTTAACCGTGCAATGTTGGGAATTTACGTGTATAAACTCACACATGCAATTTACATTAACATTTTTTTTTTTTTAAATTAAAATGAATCCAACATTTATGTTAAATTTTTAATTTCTTTTTTTAAATTGAATCGATAGTTTCTAAATTAGATTCTTTGAATTATGTTACTTGTAGTTAGAGTATAAAGTGCACACGCATATATAGTAAAAATAAACTTGTTAATGAAACCTCATCATACATATTTGAAACAACAACGTAAATATCTCCAGCTTTGACCTCTGTATTTCCTCTGTATATTGAATTAAGGTATACTTCGGGAGTGTCATTGTCGTGCATTCAGCATAGCAAAATGATCCCCCTTTGTAGAGTTCAGCCAAAAAGATGTCATCGTAATGGAAGAGTAATGTAAAAAAAATGATCGGATGATTCCCTTTAAATGTAGGGATAGGACTGGTAACCAATCACTTTTCGTGGTGTTTTAAAAATCTTGCATATATATTTTTTATTGTATTATGTTATATACAGTATGTCAAGAATGAGTTTACACATTGAATAAATACACAATTTTCTCAACTTTATTAAAAATTTTCATAAAATATTTTTTATTAATGTTATTTTTTTTTTTTTGATTTTTTTTTAATTGTATACATATATACAGTGATAAAATGCAAAAAAAATAGCAAGTTCAGTTTAAAAACATTAAAAAATATAACAAAAACAAAAAATATTCAATTTTAACATTGTCAATTAACTCTTTTCACAAGAAGTTAATGTTGAGGTATATAGTATAATAATATTATTGAACACACATTTCCATAGTTTTAATATTTTGTATGGCCCCCCTTTGCATCTACCACACATTGCAGACGTTTTTTCATCGAGTGGACCAACTTTTGCAAGTCATAATTGTTCGGAATGTTTTGCCACTCATCCAATATTGCAGTTTTTAATGCTTTTATATTTTTGGTTGCCGTTTAGCCACTTTTTTCAAATAGACCCACACATTTTTTATAGGATTAAGGACTGTGCTTTGGGCTGGCATATCCAAAACTTTGCCACAGTTATAAAGAAGCCACATGCGCACTATATGTGACTTATGCTTAGGATCATTATCCTGATAAAATTTAAAATGTGGCTTGTTATCCCTGATGAACCCAAAGTTCACAGAACTGGTTACCAAGTGCTGCTTTAAAATATCTTAATATTGTTGTACGCCCATAGTTGTTTCAATAAAAGCTAAGTGTCATACGCCTTTGCTTGATATACACCCTTAAATCATTATTGACATTTTTCCAAATTTGACTGTTGGAATGATGTTCTGCCTTTCTAGTGCTGTTAAAGGCTTACACCATACTCTGGTTGGCCCATCGTTATAATATAACATAATTTTAGTTTCATCGCAAAATATAACGTTGTCCCAATATTCAGTCGGGTGTGAAACGTTCGTATTGGCGAAGGAAAATCTTTTTTCTATATTTGGTGCAGATAGTAAGGGTTTTTTGCGTGCTACTCTTGGTGAGTATTTGTTTTTTAATATTGTCTGTCGAACTGTTTCGTGACAATCTTTAACACCACACTCTTCCTCGAGCTCCCTCGCAAGCGTCCTAGTGGAAATTTAAGGGGTTTTGCATAATTTTTCTAATAATTATGCGCTCAGTACGCTTATTAATTTTAGTCTTCGGACCACCACCTCGCTTTAACTCCAATCTTCCCTCGTTTTCTGCTCGATTTAATACATTGTAAATTGTCTTTCGTGTAACTGAAAACATTTCCGACAATTCGATCACACTTTTTCCCAATTAGCGGTTGTAATATATCAACTAAATTACATCAAAGGATAACCTTTTGCCTGGCATTTTTTAATACTTTATTTCAAGGTATGTTGCGCACACTTAAAACTTTTGTCATCAAATGATTCCCAATATAAAACAAAAGAGTAGAACACGCAAAAGCTAACGGTAGAGTACCGTTAAAATTCATACAGTGCTCACCATAAGAAAAAAGCACGATATGTGTAAAGAGCTATTTGACACTTGTAAAACAGATCCATATTTGTTTTTGTTGTACTGTTCTTTTATTTTGCAATCAATTTTAATTTCGTTGACTCAAACTGTATGAAGTGCAGCATACAATTATATTATAAAAAAACAATAAATATTAAAAATAATATAATAAGTGTTATTTCAAGCTTCTACATCAGAATATGTTTAATAATTATGCATGTGTAATGTCATTCTTGACATACTGTATATTCGTTATTTTTGGAACATAAAATTTTCTTGTTTTTTTTTTAACTTAGAAATATTCCCCGTGAGTAATATTTGGTTGTCCACGAAAAAGGTGATAGCGTGTATTATTTTGTTTGATTTTATTTTATTTATTCATTTTTTTGTTGCTTTTTTAGTGATGATCACCTCTTTGATCGTGTTGACTTGATTACCAGAACTAACTGGAAACCACTCTACAATTTTATTCACTACATTACCCTTAGCAACAGCCAAAATTTGTACTTATTTTCTTTAATTGCCGGAACTTTTTTTTTTGCATTCCATACCACGAATGCATTTCTCTGCCCAACAACAATAAAGGTTATTGTTGATCGCATAGAATAGACTCACCGTAAAAGGTAATTAACAATGTAACGTCCTCCTTTAACAGAGTGATAAGGGGTGTGGTTTACTATTCAATGAGAGTATAACACTTTTGGTGTACTAACATTCGCTGTACTAAGTGAGCAACAATATGACAATACTTTTGATGACAAAAAGACCGAAAATGTTCTCATTGCAAAGTGTTGGTGAGGTATACCTAACTTAACCTTTCATGCAATTTGTTGTATAATCTGCCAAAGTTAATGAAATGGTTTATTGGGATTTTTATCATTCCACACCGAGCACCATTGGTTATTTGTGGGCAGAAATTGACAAATCAAATATCGAAACTCTTTTTTTTGTTTTGCATTTGTGTGGTAATGCACAAAGTTGTGGTGGTGGTGGTGGTGGTGGTGTAGCACTTAAGGTGTCATAAAAATTTGTTCAATTCCACATTTAGCATTTCTCATTTTCGTGTCTTCGTGTCGCTTTGACTGCATTCGGTAAAAGGCGTGTGTTACGGATAACAAATTTTTGCATTCACAAAAACAAATTTCACTTATAAATATTTTATTCTTGTTAAAGAAAAAAATTCAAACAGCACCAAAAACCAAAATCTATTGGTGCATTGGCCAACAACAAAAATATAGTGTGTGCGCCGAATGCACTAGTGTTGTTTACAATAACAAAAAAAATTAACTGTAACAACAATTTCGGCAAAGTAAATAACAATGAATATTGTGAGTGCATCCTTAAGTGATGCGAGCAGTTCTGAAGGAGATGATGACGATCACAGCTGGCAAAGAGTTGGAGGGAAGAGAAAAAGCTGTGGATCCCCTTCTTTGTTTCAAAAGAAGAAATCACACCATGATAACATTCCATCAACAAGCAACAGATTTGATGTTCTACGGAGTAATGAAACCGAAGAAAACAATTGTGAAGCTGAGACTACTGCACCAAAACCCCCTCCGATTTTCATTCCAGACGTTGATGATATAAAGAAAATGATCGCTGATATAAGTAAAGTACTCAACTCATCTGACTTTAGTTATAAATCTTTGCGAGATAATCAGGTTAGACTAACTATTAAAACAGTTGATTCATATAAAGCGTTAATTCAGTATTTCAATGGACATTGTTTGAAATACCATACATTTCAAGTAAAAAATGAAAGGGCATTTAGAGTTGTAATAAAAGGTCTTCACCACTCAACAGATGTATCTGATATTAAGGCAATGCTTTCAAGTCATGGACACCAAGTTCGAAATGTACGTAATATTGTGAGTCGAGTCACCAAGCAGCCCTTGCCCATGTTTTATGTCGATTTGGATCCCAGACCCAACAACAAGGATGTATATAATATACGAGCGTTTGATAATGCCATAATCCAGGTTGAAGCTCCCAAAAAGTTTGATGAAATAGTACAATGCTACAGGTGCCAGGATTTTGGTCACACAAAAGCTTATTGTAAAAAAGAATTTAGATGTGTTAAGTGTGGATTGGAACATCCTACAAGGGATTGCAAAAAAGCCATCAATACGCCGCCTAAATGTGTACATTGTTCAAGAGAACACACTGCAAGCTATAGGGGCTGTGTAGTGTATCAACAACTTCTACATAAACGAACCGCAAGAGATAATGCCAATAAGAGTCAGCCAATATTTCAAAATCAGCCGACTAACAGAACAATTGCAAATGATTGGTCATACGCTCAAGCGCTAATAGGAGACCAAACAAAGCATAATGTCTCAATGGAAAGAATTGAAGGCATGCTCGCAAAACAAATAGATTTAACAAATAATCTTTTAAATATGATGTCGAAGCTACTAAATAAATTATGCAAATAAGTCTTGTCGTAGCACTATGGAATGCCAATGGCATTTTAAACCACGTCAATGAAATAGAACTATTTATGCGTCAAAACTATATTGATATATTACTTATTTCGGAATCGCATCTTACAAGTAAATCATTTTTAAGAATAAAGGGCTATGATGTACTTACAGCAAATCATCCTGATGGTAAAGCGCGTGGAGGTGCGGCTATTTTAATTAAAAGTAGATTAAACTACGAGATTGGCGAATCTGTGGCAGAAGAATACCTGCAAGCTATTGGAATTAAAATTAAATGCAACAATTACCTTGTTTCCCTTACGGCTGCGTACTTTCCGCCAAAGTTTATCGTAAAAAGCGAAAAATTCGAAGAATTCTTTAAAAGCCTTGGCAGTAGGTTTATAGTAGGCGCTGATTATAACGCAAAGCATACTTGGTGGGGTTCTAGGTTATGTAACCCTAAAGGAAATGAGCTCTATAAATGCATAACAAAAAATAATTATCAAGTCCTATCTACAGGTGTGCCCACCTACTGGCCAAGTGACCCAGCCAAGCTTCCTGATTTGCTGGATTTCTTTGTTTATGGAGGACTATCGTCAAAACTTTTTCAAATAGAACATAGTGATGAGTTAAGTTCTGATCACAGTCCAATTATTATGCATTTTAATACTACCATCTCTAAAAAACAACCGGCCAAGAAACTATTTTCTGCAAAAACTAATTATGCTTATTTCCGGAATTATATTGAACATAATTTAAGTCTAAATATTAACTTAAAAACACCTGACGAATTAGACAATGCCGTCGAAAACTTAACATCCTTAATACATGAAGCTGCCAGTAAGTCCACACCCCAAGTGGATTCCCCTTTGTTTACAAATTTCTACACAACTATAGAAATTAGAAGGCTTGTTCAAACAAAAAGGAAATTGAGAAGAAAATGGCGAAGTTCCAGAAGTCCAGCAGATAAAACAAATTATAATAGAGCTGTAAATCAATTGAAAATTAAGCTTAAAGATTACAAAAGTAAATGTTTAAGTAATTATTTGAGTAGCTTAGATCAAAAAATTGACAATGGTAGTAACCTCTATCGTGCAACAAAATTTATCAAAAGACCAAAGACTAGAAACTATCCGATAAAGGATGTCAATGGAGTATGGAGTAAATCTGACAAATCAAAAGTTTCCGCTTTTAAGACGCATCTGGAGAATATATTTAGACCTTTTTCATTTTGTTCGGCAGAACAAAACAAAGTAATCACCGATTTTCTCGACATACCATGTCAGATGGATTTGCCAATAAAACCTTTTCGCGTTAAGGATGTTAAAGACGAAATTAAAAAGTTGAACTCAAAAAAATCTCCTGGGTTCGACCTTATCGACCCAAAGGTAATGAAGGCCCTTCCTGATAAGGCGATAAATTACCTTACAGTGCTTTTTAACTCCTCCATACGATTGTCGTATTTTCCTATTCCCTTTAAATGTGCAAAAGTAATAATGATCTTAAAACCAAATAAACCGGAGCATGATATATCATCATATAGACCGATTAGCTTATTGCCAGTATTTGCAAAATTGTTGGAAAGACTATTCAAAAAGAGATTGGAGCCAATTTTGGAAGATTTAAAAGTTATCCCTGATCATCAATTTGGGTTTCGTAACAACCATGGCACGCCTGAGCAGTGTCATAGATTGGTTGAAACTATAAGAGACTGTTTGGAAAGAAAAGAATATTGTTCTGCAGTTTTCCTTGATGTAAAGCAAGCTTTCGACCGTGTATGGCATGATGGTCTTCTATATAAATTAAAACATATGCTACCCACACCATTTTATCTTTTTATAAAATCATATCTTAACGACAGAACTTTTTATGTAAATATAAACGATAAAGATTCGGAAATTGGTCGGATTTGTTCTGGAGTTCCACAGGGTAGCGTACTGGCTCCCGTTCTTTACACCCTATTCACGTCAGACATGCCTAGTAAAAGTGATGTAACAATAGCAACCTATGCAGATGACACGGCGCTCTTAGCAAGGAATAAATGCCCTATTGCAGCATCTACGGCTGTTCAAGAACAACTCAATGATATTGATGTATGGTTAAAAAACTGGAATATTAAAGTCAACGAGGAGAAATCTGTACATGTCACATATACGTTGAGAAGTGGGGATTGTCCGGCAGTCAGTTTAAATGGTATTTCAATTCCTCAATCTACGTCCGTAAAGTACTTAGGTTTACATATCGACAGGAAATTAAACTGGAAAAAGCACATTTTGCAGAAGAGGAAACAACTAGATCTTAAAACCCGAAACATGCATTGGCTTCTAGGTCCCAAATCGAAACTTAGCTTAGAAAATAAACTACTACTATATAAAATAATTTTAAAACCAGTGTGGACGTATGGCATTCAAATATGGGGCACAGCGAGTTGCTCCAACATTGAGATACTTCAAAGATACCAAAGTAAAACTCTTCGGTCGATAACAAATGCCCCATGGTTTGTGAACAATGACAACATACACAACGATCTTGGTGTGCCAAAAGTTAAAACAGAAATTAAAAATTTGAGTACAAGTTATTTACATAGATTAAGTATTCATCCTAACGTACTTGCTTTGAATTTATTAGATGATAGCCATGAAATTAAACGACTTAAGAGACCTCATGTACTTGATTTGCCATTTTTAGAATAACTTACTAACAAAATTTTGTTGTTATTATAAAAATTATGTAATGTATGTATTGTAATGTAATGTAAATTTGGTATTGTTATGGTAAGCTGTAAGTTCAATGGAACTTAGACCTGAAATTTGTCATTGTCTAGTGATTACAAAATTTGCTTAATGTTTGTATGGAAATAGATTGCAAATAAATAATTGAAAAAAAAAAAACAAAATGTATATAAATTAAGGGAATAACTTGTAAATGGTCGAATATATTTTTTACGAAGGGGGGAAGTGTGAGAAATTGGGTCTTAGAATTTTGTAATTTATCAGCCAAAAAAAAAACGCGGATTTAACAACCTTTTTATGAACGAATTTTTGGAGCGGATTTTTTTTAAATATTTTTTATACCCTACACAACTATGTTGTCAGGGTATTATAGCTTTGTGCAGCCCCAAGAGTTCGTAACGCCTTTAAGTATACCGATCGTCATATCTCGACTAGCTGAGTCGATCTAGACATGTGTGTCCGTCCGTCCGTCTGTCCATTATAATTTGTAAACACGATACAGGCCACATTTATGGACCAATCTTCACGAAATTTTGCATGTAGGATGGGTTCTGGACAATGAAGACCCCTATTGCTTATTGGCAAAGATCGGTTAATATTTGGGGGATGAAATGGGTCAAATACTAAATTTTTGTCGGTTTTTCTGGACGCTCCAGAGACCGCAATTATGGCCCAAACCTTGCGATTTTTTTACATGGAGAAGGGGATCGGGCCAAAAAATAAGCATGTCTGTTTGGATAAAGATCGGTCAATATTTAGCGGGTCAAATGGACGCTGACTTTAGTGTGGAAAATCAAAAATTTTGTAGTCTATGGCGTATATTTTTACTCCTGAAGCACATAGACCCGAGAAGTTGATAGTGTATCCAAGAGGAGTGGTTGACCTTTAAATTGATACCAATATATTGTCGTGAGTACTTGGTTGTGGGAGTTACACTTAAAGACTAGAGGGCGGAAATAGCGCTGATCTCTTTGAAATTTCCCAGGAGGTTCCAGTTATGGTCAATGACGACGTATTTAATTTTCAGTGATAATTAGATAATAATAAGCGGACCTGAAACCATTTTTTTTTTTTGTTTTTTCAAGTCTATCTATAGGCACAATTATAAGCCGAACATCACCAAACAAACCTCACTGTGGTTTCTGGACAATTAAATAGAATGACTGTACTGAATATTAGTAATATTCCGAAAATATGTCAGTGTAAGGAAGAGGTGCTGATGACCTCTAATCGGGCAAGAGGGTGCAACTATCACAAAATATTGCTCAGGATCGGAATAAAAATCCCCAGAAATTTAAAGTTCCGTGGTAGTTGGGTAGGGTATCGTATCGTCCGACTATACTACTCCGCTCACTGGTCTTTTTTGCAGTAGTAAACAAAGGCATGGATTTTTTTGACGCTTTTTAACCGAATTTGCTCTTATAGTATACAATGGATTCTCATTGAGTAGAAACTCTTCCTACAAAAAATGTTTCACACTACAAGATTAGTCCATGATCAGATATATTCAAGACTGGTGGTCAGATGCTGGTAAGGAGCATACACTAGCTGATTAGTACAATTTGGCTAGAAGAATGCATGCCCAATGATTGGAACCTCATCCTGTGTCCCGTGCACAAAAAAAGGAGACAAGACGATATGTTCCAACTATAGAGGAATAAGTCTCCTTCCCATCGCATATAAAGTGTTATCCAGTGTGTTGTGTGAAGGATTGAAGCCAATGGTCAATGACATTATTGGACCATACCAATGCGGTTTCAGACCTGGAAAATCCACCATTGACCAGATTCTCACTCTGCGCCAAATCCTGGAAAAAAACACGAAAAACACATCGACAAATTCCACCTATTCGTCGACTATAAAACCGCAAACGACAGTCCTATCCGTTCAGAGGTGCATAAAGCCATGTCTGCATTTGGCATTCCTGCAAATTAATTCGTCTATGCAGAATAACTTTAACAGGCACAAGATCAGCAGTTAAAGTCAGAAAGGACCTCTCGGAGCCCTTTAATACCGAACGAGGATTCAGACAAGATGAAAGTTTTTCGTGTGACCTTTTTAACATTCTGCTGGAAAAGGACATACGAGAGGTAAAAGTCGACATAATGGGTCAAACATTGCGATCGGTAACAGCCACCTTTGAACAAATTGAGAAGGAGTCTGCCAAAGTGTGTCTGACAGTAAATGGCGCGAGAAGATCAGGCTGATGGTATCAACGCACAAGACTTCCAGTAGACTCGGGCCAACT
Source organism: Musca vetustissima (assembly GCF_032173495.1). Taxonomy (NCBI): domain Eukaryota; kingdom Metazoa; phylum Arthropoda; class Insecta; order Diptera; family Muscidae; genus Musca; species Musca vetustissima. The sequence continues at coordinate 4,111 of NW_026877791.1, read as the reverse complement.
GTGGAACTTGAGAACTAAAGCTTCGAGGTAGTCAAAGATTTTATATACCTTGGTATCGCCATAAATGAAACGAATGACATCAGTTTTAACATTCGGAGAAGGATAGTGATGGTCAATTGATGCTACTATGGTCTGAGTACGCAACTCATAAGCAAAGGCACATCATGCCCGACCAAACTCATACTCTACAAGACGCTGATACTACCCGTGCTGTTATATGGGTCTGAAGTATGGATACTTGCGCAAGCAGATGAGGCAGCTCTTGGAGTGTTTGAGAGAAAAATCCTCCGAAAAATCTATGGACCGATCTGCGTTGACGGTGAATATCGCCGTCGAATGAACCATGAGTTGTACCAGCTATTCTCGGACATCGGTATTGTTAGACGTATTGAGCTGCAGCGACTACGTCGGCTAGGTCATGTTATGAGAATGGATGAAGGTGCCCCAGCCACGAAGGCATATAAAAGCGAACCAGCTGATGGTTCACGCAGAAGGGCAAGGCCAAGAATAAGATGGGAAAGACCAAGTGGAAGACAACATTGCCGAATATGGACTTTCAAATTGGAAAAACTGCGCAAAAGACCGACGCGAAAGTTCTGTCACAAGCCAGTTAAGTCAGTAAGTAAACAATGCGCGGATTTTTAAAATAATTTTTTTAGGGACCCATACAAAGCGCGGATTTTTAAAATAATTTTTTTAGGGACCCATACAAGGCGCGGAATTTTAAAATAATTTTTTTAGGGACCCATACAACGCGCGTATTTTTAAAATAATTTTTTTTAGAGACCAATACAAGGCGCGGATTTTTAAAATAATTGTTTTAGGGAACCATACAAGGCTCGGATTTTTTTAATAATTCTTCCCAAAGCGTGGATTTTTCAAATAATATTTTTAGGGATCTTTACTTTACATTGTCATACCCACCTCCAATTTGCAAATGTCTAAATTAAACTTTTCCAAGATAAAGAGAATAATATGTGTGGCGTGTGGGCAGCAACAGTCATTGATGTCGAACTGGAAATACTATATGTATGTGTGTCTATATGCATAAATATGGACAATCTTAAGTGTTGTAACAACAACCATTAAGATTATCCCACTTTTGTTGCATTGGACTCCCCATGCTTGCATGTTTTTGGACTGAAAACATCCTCTACATGGAAAAACAAGAACAACAACAAACTTCCTTCTGACAAAATGGTAACTAGACATCATGGCATGGCATCGTCATCACCGTCATCATCCTCATCGACATATTTTTGTTCAACAAATCGGGTTTTCCATTCAGATTTGATAGGTGGTTCCATTAGACAGGGAGAAGAAAATGAGTCTCTGTGACAGGAAAGCCATGAGGTGGTGGGTTGGGTTGGTCGGTCGGTCCGTTGTTTAGACATGGAATCCCCATGTCTCAGAAAAACACAACTCCCATTAGGAAAATCTGTAACAGCCTGTTCATAAAATAACACTCTTGTATTAGTAGTTGTTTTTGTTCGATTTTTCAGTTATTATTTATGATTTGCCACAATATTTAACAACAACACTCTCAAATCAACAATTATTATTATTGTTAGTATTTGTTTTTATTTTTATTGTGGTGGTTGTTGTTGCTATTATTTTATCTCCTGTATATATACAAATAATAAAAAATAATAAAAATTATAGTAGAGGTGGCATTGCAGCACTTGATGTTTGGTGCGGTTGTTGCTATTTTTGTTGTCACTCTTGTCGTTCGACGTCGTTGTTGTGTTTTTGTTGTTGACGATTTTTTTCTGGGTGAATGTTGAATTCCATTTATGATCCGCATTCAAGTCGATTTTTTAGATTCGAGTATCCGATAATGTCATAAATGTGACAGCGATAATAATCATTGACAACACCAGGCACAATAGCAGGAGGTATGGGGGCAAGGAGAAGGGTAGGAGGTGGAGGGAAAGAAATATTAAAAAATATAACAAATGACTACGTGCCTGAATTTCGTACAATCCGGCAGTGGGAGTGAGGCGAGTTGATAGATATAAATAAATAAATTAATGGTTTAAACGGTGTTGGGTTGGGCTACGAAACTAAAAATGGTTCGAAATTTAAAAAAATTAGAAAAATAAGAAATTGTGAGGGTAGGCCCTAAAAAAAAATTTTTTTAAAAAATCCACGCTTTGAGCAAGACCTCAAAAAATATTCTTTAAAAAATCCAGGCTTTGAGCAAGACCTCAAAAAATATTCTTTAAAAAATCAACGCTTTGAGTAAGACCTCAAAAAATATGCTTTAAAAAATCCACGCCTTGGGTGAGACGACCTCAAAAAATATTCTTTAAAAAATCCACGCCTTGGGTGAGACGACCTCAAAAAATATTCTTTAAAAAATCCACGCCTTGTGTAGCTCCCTCAAAAAATATTCTTCAAAAAATCCACGCCTTGTGTAGCTCCCTCAAAAAATATTCTTTAAAAAATCCACGCTTTGAGCAAGACCTCAAAAAATATTCTTTAACAAATCCACGCTTTGAGTAAGACCTCAAAAAATATGCTTTAAAAAATCCACGCCTTGGGTGAGACGACCTCAAAAAATATTCTTTAAAAAATCCACGCCTTGTGTAGCTCCCTCAAAAAATATTCTTCAAAAAATCCACGCCTTGTGTAGCTCCCTCAAAAAATATTCTTTAAAAAATCCACGCCTTGTGTAGTTCCCTTAAAAAATATTCTTTAAAAAATCCACGCCTTGTGTAGGTCCCTCAAAAAATATTCTTTAAAAAATCCACGCCTTGTGTAGGTCCCTCAAAAAATATTCTTTAAAAAATCCACGCCTTGTGTAGGTCCCTCAAAAAATATTCTTTAAAAAATCCACGCCTTGTGTAGGTCCCTCAAAAAATATTCTTTAAAAAATCCACGCCTTGTGTAGGTCCCTCAAAAAATATTCTTTAAAAAATCCACGCCTTGTGTAGGTCCCTCAAAAAATATTCTTTAAAAAATCCACGCCTTGTGTAGGTCCCTCAAAAAATATTCTTTAAAAAATCCACGCCTTGTGTAGGTCCCTCAAAAAATATTCTTTAAAAAATCCACGCCTTGTGTAGGTCCCTCAAAAAATATTCTTTAAAAAATCCACGCCTTGTGTAGGTCCCTCAAAAAATATTCTTTAAAAAATCCACGCCTTGTGTAGGTCCCTCAAAAAATATTCTTTAAAAAATCCACGCCTTGTGTAGGTCCCTCAAAAAATATTCTTTAAAAAATCCACGCCTTGTGTAGGTCCCTCAAAAAATATTCTTTAAAAAATCCACGCCTTGTGTAGGTCCCTCAAAAAATATTCTTTAAAAAATCCACGCCTTGTGTAGGTCCCTCAAAAAATATTCTTTAAAAAATCCACGCCTTGTGTAGGTCCCTCAAAAAATATTCTTTAAAAAATCCACGCCTTGTGTAGGTCCCTCAAAAAATATTCTTTAAAAAATCCACGCCTTGTGTAGGTCCCTCAAAAAATATTCTTTAAAAAATCCACGCCTTGTGTAGGTCCCTCAAAAAATATTCTTTAAAAAATCCACGCCTTGTGTAGGTCCCTCAAAAAATATTCTTTAAAAAATCCACGCCTTGTGTAGGTCCCTCAAAAAATATTCTTTAAAAAATCCACGCCTTGTGTAGGTCCCTCAAAAAATATTCTTTAAAAAATCCACGCCTTGTGTAGGTCCCTCAAAAAATATTCTTTAAAAAATCCACGCCTTGTGTAGGTCCCTCAAAAAATATTCTTTAAAAAATCCACGCCTTGTGTAGGTCCCTCAAATAATATTCTTTAAAAAATCCACGCCTTGTGCAGGTCCCTCAAATAATATTCTTTAAAAAATCCACGCCTTGTGCAGGTCCCTCAAAAAATATTCTTTAAAAAATCCACGCCTTGTGTAGGTCCCTCAAAAAATATTCTTTAAAAAATCCACGCCTTGTGTAGGTCCCTCAAAAAATATTCTTTAAAAAATCCACGCCTTGTGTAGTTCCCTTAAAAAATATTCTTTAAAAAATCCACGCCTTGTGTAGTTCCCTTAAAAAATATTCTTTAAAAAATCCACGCCTTGTGTAGTTCCCTTAAAAAATATTCTTTAAAAAATCCACGCCTTGTGTAGTTCCCTTAAAAAAT
>NW_026877790.1:0-22313 GCF_032173495.1 Musca vetustissima | reverse complement strand
GAAAGAACATTTTTTGCGTTTTTTTTTCGAGTCGATTTACAGGCCACAATTATATGCCGAACATCACAACACTAACCACGGTGAAGGGAATATGGACATGTAATTAGAGGGACAATACTGAGCATAAATAATATTCGGAAAATAGGAAGAGATTAGAGGTCAATACTCCAATCGGAAAATAGGAAGCAAATATCACGAAATATTGCCCATGTACTGAATAAAAATCCGCAGATAGTTAGAGTTCCGTAGTAGTTCCGTGGTATCGTATGGTCGGCCCCGTCCGACTATACTGCTGCACTCACTGGTTAAAAATACTTTTTTAGGCTCCAACTTAGGCGTGGATTTTTTATACACTTCACCACACTGTGGTACAGGGTATTATGTCTTTGTGCATATGTTTGTAACAGGCAAAAGTAAACGAGATAGACACATGGTTCCTTTTGAGAATATGCATAGAATCACTTATTAAGTATATTTATGCATGTCCGTCCGTCTGTCTGTCTGTCCATGTTAAATTGTAAACAAAGTTCAGGTGGCATTTTTAATTCGAATTGGATGAAATTTGGCACAGCTCATTTATTTGGCCCAAGGACGAACCCTATTGAAATTGGAGATTTAGATATAGCTTCCATATATATTTTCGTCCGATTTAGGGTAACTGGTGCACCAAAGTCCCTATATATCATTCGATTTGCGCGAAATTTGGCATTGCGTATTGAATTAAGTCTAAAAAGATGTGTGTTAAATTTCGTGAAAATCGGTTCGGATTTAGATATAGCTCCCATATTTATTTTCCTCCGATTTTAGGTAAATGGTGCACCAAAGTCCATATATATCCTTCGATTGGCACGAAATTTGCCATAGCGTACTGCATTAAGTCTAGAAAGATGTGTGTTAAATTTCGTGAAAATCGGTCCTTATATATTTTCCTCCGATTTTAGGCAAATGGTGCACCAAAGTCCCTATATATCCTTCGATTTGCACGAAATTTGGCATAGCGTTCTGAATTAAGTCTAGAACGATGTGTGTTAAATTTCGTGAAAATCGGTTCAGATTTAGATATAGCTCCCATATATTTTCGTCCGATTTTAGGTAAATCGTGCACCCAAGTCCCTATATATCCTCGATTTGCGTAAAATTCGGCACAGGGTACTGAATTAAGTCGGGAAAGATGTGTGTTAAATTTCGTGAAAATCGATTTATTTTGTTTAAATTTATTTACATAATTTTGTCCCATTGTTAGAAGCAACACAATTGTGTATATGTTGCAAAATTACATGTTTAATTTCATTCGATATGTTGAATATACACAAAGTGGTGAAGAGTATTATATAGTCGGCCTCGTCCGACTATACTACTTTCCTTACTGGTTTGAAATTATTTTATCAGGGTACCAACATAGGCTTGGATTTTTTATCAGGGTCCCAACAGGATTTTGAAATATATTCCCCAATTTGCTCCCCTCCCTCTATTTTTTTCCTTCGAACGATTTTCTTCCTCTGAACGATTTTACATTATCATAAAAAATCAAACAATTTAATATCGAAGCAATAATCTAAATTGAGTAGAATTTACGATGACATATAAAGGACAATTACTTTTACTTCCCATACTGTCTCACACAATCTCCCTGTGAAAATGTTGCAAAGGACATTTGTCCTTTCGTTTGAGATCGTATTTCTGTAAAAAAAAACACGAATGCAATTGCCAGTTTTATGTCATCGAACCATCATTACCCTTATCCCTTTGCGTACACGTCCAATAACAATGTAGACGACGACAATGACCATGATGAGGACGATGATGCTGTTGCTGCTGCAGGATGATGATGATTGTCCCACATTGTCCGACCTTCCGGATATTTTGATTGTTTTTGACATTCAATTGATTACAAGCATTTTATAACAAATTCTCTGTACAAATCATAGAACGAATTCAACCAATATACCTTTTGTACATATGGGTGGGTGTGTGTGTGTGTGTGTAAATAGTGGTTGGTTGGATTGTGTGTGTGTGTGGGTATCGCTTTGTATCCTTTTTATGGTTTGTCATTTCTTTGTCTGCTTATTTATATATTTCCCATGTCCGAATGTCTGCTTGTTATTGTTATTATTACGATTCTATTTCTAGTCCTCAACCCAATCCGACCAAAGAGGCGAATAACAAATAACATTCAATGGAAATGGAAATTGTGTGCAAATCTCACGACCAGAGGCGAGTACACAAAATCCTACCAAAGCTGACTGGTGGAAAAGTGGCGATTGGTGGCTGCGAATGACAGTGTCTTTGGCAATAATAATGAAAAAATAACATAGGCTAAATCTGCATGAGAAATATATATATATTTTTTTTAATTTGTAATATTTTTTCAAGGACTACCAACAGACGAGGATTTTTTTCAAAATATTTTTTCAATATCCTACTTTCCTCTATCAAAATTTATTTTGATATTTATATGCATCCACTGTCCAATACTAGTGTTTGGACTCAGGGTCAAATTGAGGAATTCGAAAACGTTGCTCATCTACAGTTCGGTCCACAAATGTCTGTGATAATTTTATTTATGTTCCTTTTCATCCTTTTCCGTTGTGCTTTACACCACAGGAGCGTGTAGGCAATCGAAATACTTTTAGTAGTTCTAAAGATTTCTATAAGTGTGTATACAAATGTATGGTTGTGTGCGTGTGGGGTTTGTCTGTGACTAAGTGGTCACTTGGGTGTTGTACACACATACATACATACATATATCTGTATGCATGTGTGTGTGTGTGATTTAGTTAATGTGATTTGGGTGGGTAAATGATGAATTATGCTGATAACAAATGTTTGGTGCAGATTATTTCGGTTGTTGTTGTTGTCATTTGCCACATACACATGTATTTCTTAACCAATGCACAGTAGTACAACACACAACACAACTTATTTAAGCTCACTTTAAGCCTATTTCCTTTCGATTTCGCCACTAATGCGGATTAAGTTTGTCAATATTATTAAACATAGAACACAACTAAAAATTTTACTACAACTACTAATACACCAACAACAGTAACTGAAGCGTCATTTGTCAATATCAGGCAGCGTGAAACAGCTTTTGTTTTATTTTATATGTATATGTATGCATACACATGTGAAGGATATATTACCGTTGTCAAAAGGATTTATGGATTTATGTATGTTTTCAGCTATGTGTCCTGGTGTGTGTGTGTATGTGTGCTTTACAAATAGTGTTGACATTATATGGCTTAGGCGGCTTAGTAAATATTTATCACTAAGTGATAACATAATTTATTTGCTAAAAATATTTTAACGAAAAAAAAGAATTTAAAAGGGGATATGTGTAACAGATTGATTTAGAAGATTACCAAATAAACTGCTTAGTGTGGATTTTAAAGGATTGAACGGGATAAAATATATTTTTATATAAACATTTTTTATTTAAAAAAGTCGCCTTGTGTAGGCCTTGAAAAACAGTCTTTAAAAAATCCACGCCTTGTGTAGGCCTTGAAAAACAGTCTTTAAAAAATCCACGCCTTGTGTAGGCCTTGAAAAACAGTCTTTAAAAAATCCACGCCTTGTGTAGGCCTTGAAAAACAGTCTTTAAAAAATCCACGCCTTGTGTAGGCCTTGAAAAACAGTCTTTAAAAAATCCACGCCTTGTGTAGGCCTTGAAAAACAGTCTTTAAAAAATCCACGCCTTGTGTAGGCCTTGAAAAACAGTCTTTAAAAAATCCACGCCTTGTGTAGGCCTTGAAAAACAGTCTTTAAAAAATCCACGCCTTGTGTAGGCCTTGAAAAACAGTCTTTAAAAAATCCACGCCTTGTGTAGGCCTTGAAAAACAGTCTTTAAAAAATCCACGCCTTGTGTAGGCCTTGAAAAACAGTCTTTAAAAAATCCACGCCTTGTGTAGGCCTTGAAAAACAGTCTTTAAAAAATCCACGCCTTGTGTAGGCCTTGAAAAACAGTCTTTAAAAAATCCACGCCTTGTGTAGGCCTTGAAAAACAGTCTTTACAAAATCCACGCCTTGTGGAGGCCTTGAAAAACAGTCTTTACAAAATCCACGCCTTGTGTAGGCCTTGAAAAACAGTCTTTAAAAAATCCGCGCCTTGTGTAGGCCTTGAAAAACAGTCTTTACAAAATCCACGCCTTGTGTAGGCCTTGAAAAACAGTCTTTAAAAAATCCACGCCTTGTGTAGGCCTTGAAAAACAGTCTTTAAAAAATCCACGCCTTGTGTAGGCCTTGAAACACACAGATTATAAAAATTCCATGCCTTGTGTAGGCCTTGAAAAACAGTCTTTAAAAAATCCACGCCTTGTGTAGGCCTTGAAAAAATACTCTCTAACAAATCCATGCCTTGTATGGGCATTGAAAAAAATCTTTAAAAAATCCACGCCTTATATAAGCCTTTAAAAGAACAGTTTTTAAAAAAATCCAGCCATTGAGTAGGCCTTGGAAAAACAGTCTTTAAAAAATCCACGCATTGTGTAGGTCTTGGAAAAACAGTCCTTAAAAAATCCAACCCTTGTGTAGGGCTTGGAAAAAACTGTCTTTAATCCAGTAAGGAAAGTAGTAAAGTCGGACTGGACCGACTATATGATACCCTTCACCACTTTGGGTATATTCTACATATGTATCCTAACAGACGACGCGTTTTTTTTATATATCTAGATCGGTACCGATTGCAGGGAAACTTGCCAGAGACTAATTTATATTACCTCAGTACGTGGTGTCAATCGGCCTAGCTATGGATCTCTTCACGATGCTGAGCAACATCATTCTAGACTTAATTCAGTAACCTCCACCAAAATTCGTGCAAATCGAAAGAAAGGGACTTTGGTGGACCAATTACATAAAATCGGACGAAAATATATACGGGAGCTATATATAAATCTGAACCGATTTTCAGGAAACTAAACACACATCATTCTATACCTAATTCATTGCGCTGTGGCAAATTTCGTGCAACTCGAAAGATATATAGGGTCTTTGGTGCACCATTTACCTTAAATCGGACGAAAATATATATGGGAGCTATATCTAAATCTGAACGAAAATATATATGGGAGCTATATCTAAATCTGAACCGATTTTCAGGAAACTTAACACACAGCATTCTAGACCTAATTCATTGCGCTGTGGCAAATTTCGTGCAACTCGAAAGATATATAGGGTCTTTGGTGCACCATTTACCTTAAATCGGACGAAAATATATATGGGAGCTATATCTAAATCTGAACCGATTTTTAGGAAACATAACACACATCATTCTAGGCCTAATTCATTACGCTGTGCCAAATTTCGTGCAAATCGAAAGATATATAGGGTCCTTGGTGTACAAATTACCTTAAATCGGATGAAAAGATATATGGGAGCTATATCTAAATCTGAACCGATTTTCACGAAACTTAGCACACGCCATTCTAGCCTTAATTCAATACGCTATGACAAATTTCGTGCAAATCGAATGATTTTCAGAGACTTTGGTGCACCAACTACCTAAAATCGGCTAAAAATATATGTGGGAGCTATATCAAAATCTGAACCGATTATCACGAAACTTAACACACATCATTCTAGACTTAATTCAGTACGCTATGCCAAATTTCGTGCAAATCGAAAGATATATAAGGTCCTTGGTGCACAAATTACCTTAAATCGGATGAAAATATATATGGGAGCTATACCTAAATCTGAACCGATTTTCACGAAATTTGACAGACATCATTCTAGGCTCAATTCAGTACGTTATGCCGAATTTCGTGCAAATCGAAAGTTATATATGGGGACTTTGGTGCACCAATTACATAAAATCGGACGAAGATATATATGGGAGCATTATATAAATGTGAACCGATTTTTCCCAATTTCAAAAATATTCTTTAAGAAATCGACGCTTTGCGAAGGCCTTGAAAAAATATTCTTTAAGAAATCCACGCTTTGCGAAGGCCTTGAAAAAATATTCTTTAAGAAATCCAAGCTTTGCGAAGGCCTTGAAAAAATATTCTTTAAGAAATCCACGCCTTTTGAGGGTCCTTGAAAAGATATTCTTTAAAAAATCCACGCCTTGCGAAGGCTCTGCAAAAATATTCTTTAATACATCCACGCCTTGGCTAGGCCTTGAAATGAAATTCCTCAAAAAATCCACGCCTTTTGAGGGTCCTTGAAAGGATATTCTTTAAGAAATCCACGCCTTGCGGAGGCCTTGAAAAAATATTCTTTAAGAAATCCACGCCTTGCGGAGGCCTTGAAAAAATATTATTTAAGAAATCTACGCCTTGCGAAGGCCTTGAAAAGACATTCATTAAAAAATCCACGCCTTGAAAACAAAATATTATCTCCCTCTAGTATTATTTTTTCCCCCAGCAGATTTTATTCACATTAGCATCTGGAATTCTTTCACTTTGACTAATCACTCATTTCCTTTAAATCTCATTGCAGGGGAACATCCGGCATCGATATTGATTTGCGGCGTGTCGATATCGATCAGTGTCCACAGAGGAATATCCCAGGCTCGACAAAGCCACTCAACATTTTTGCTGGTACAGATAAATGTAAACAGCGCACAACAATGGTAAGTATTTGCTGGAAGGCCAACCAAACCAGCAGAATCTGGTATAGGGAATGCCAAGAAAACAAGCCACCATGGAATGTGAACAAACATTCAAGGAAACAGAGGAAAACACACACACACACCCACACACTACGAAAACAAACAAACAAAAATAACACAACAACTCAAATGCCAGATGAAATAGAAACCCATAGACTAAACTACAAATATTTGTTTAGAGTATTTCGCATGAAATCCACAAACATGCGAAATGTTCACGAAATACTTCTTAACATCAGATTTTTCTTTTCTATTCTTTATCTACTTTTTTTCTTTATTTTTTTCTCTTTCCTCTCAAACCCACGACCCTTAAATCGAAAACAATGGAATTCCGGTTTCTTTGCCTCTTCTAAAAAAAATAAAAGTGTGAAGCCATTCAGGGTTTAGGCTTTCGTCGTGGTTCCTATAAATGTGTCTGCCGTAAAGGTTATTACTTTCCGGACACAACAAGCCATCACAAATATTTCAATGGCAGTCTGCTGGAGGAGGAATACGAAAAACTGATGCTGGTAAGTTATATGGAAACAAAATTTAATGGTTTTAGCTTTTGGTTTCGGAATTTAAGATTTAAGATTTTATTTGATGTTCTTTTGAGGTTTTTATTTTTATATTTTGTTGTTGTTGCTGTTTTTATAGAATTTTATGTTTGTATTTTTTGTCTGCCGTGAAATTTGGATGAAGTAGATTAGCGATATATGATAACAATTGTATGAGCTTTAATAGAGGCGGATAGGGTGGTCGTAAGAGTGTTAAATAAAATAGGCAATACAAATAATGCATACGCATGGTGGTGCATAGACGGATGAATTTTTATACCCTACACAACTATGTTCTCTGAGTATTATAGATTTGTTTAGCCCCAAGAGTTTGTAACGCCGCAAAATATTGGTCCTTTAAGTATACCGATCGTCATATCACGACTAGCTGAATCGATCTAGACATGTGTGTCCGTCCGTCCGTCTGTTATAATTTGTAAATACGATACAGGCCACATTTATGGACCAATCTTCACGAAATTTTGCATGTAGGCTGGGTTCTGGCCAATGACGACCCCTATTGTTTTTGTTAAAGAGCGGTTAATATTTGGAGAATGAAATGGACAAAAAAGTTTATTTTTGTCCGTTTTTCTGGTCGCTCCAGAGGCCGCAATTATGGGTCAAAAATCGAGATTTTTTACATGGAGAAGGTGATCGGCCCAAAGAATATTTAGCGTGTCAAATAGACCCTGATTTTTGGTGACAAAATTATAAAATTTTTATTCAATAGCACATAGGTTTACCCCTGAAGGACATAGATCCAAGAAGTTGGTAGTATATCCAAGAGGAGTGGCTGGACTTTAAAATCATACTCGAAAGAAGTTACACGTAATACTTACAAGTACTTACGTATTCAGATATTATTTAGTAGCCCATTACCACATTGGAGGGCGGAAATACAGCACTGATCGCTTGGAAGTGTTCCATGAGGTTCCAGTTATGGTCAATAACAACGCTTATAATTATACCCTTCACCACACTGTGGTACAGGGTATTATGTCGTTATGCATATGCTTGTAACAGGCGAAAGGAAACGAGATATACACATGGTCCCTTTTGAGAATATGCATAGAATCACTTTCTATGTAGATTTATGCATGTACGTCCGTCCATGTTAAATTTTAAACAAAGTACAGGTCGCATTTATTATTCGAATTGAATGAAATTTGGCACAGCTCAAGGACGAACCCTATTGAAATTGGGAAAAAATCGGTTCAGATTTAGATATAGATCCCATATATATTTTCGTCCGATTTAATGTAAATGGTGCACCAAAGTCCCTAAATGTCTATCGATTTGCACGAAATTTGGTACAGCGTACTAAAATGGGCCTAGAATGATGTGTCTTAAGTTTCGTGAAAATCGGTTCATATTTAGATATAGATCCCATATATATTTTCGTCCGATTTAATGTAAATGGTGCACCAAAGTCCCTACATATCTCTCGATTTGCACGAAATTTGGCACAGCGTAATGAATTAGGTCTAGAATGATGTGTGCTAAGTTTTGTGAAAATCGGTTCAGATTTAGATATAGCTCACATATATATTTTCGTCCGATTTAAGGCAAATGGTGCACCAAAGTCCCTAAATATCTCTCGATTTGCACGAAATTTGGTACAGCGTACTAAATTGAGCCTAGAATGATGTGTCTTAAGTTTCGTGAAAATCGGTTCAGATTTAGATATAGCTCCCATATATATTTTCGTCCGATTTGAAACTAGGATGACGTTATTGGGTTTTGTTGAAATTGGCGCATATCCAGCAATAGCTTCCATATGTAGTTCGAACGGGTGTCTGATTGAGATTAACTTATTAACAGTGCGGCGTGCCTAATAGCGTATATCAATTTTACTATAAATCGTTTTCCATAAATTTGTCCTATGGTACGCAGACCACTTTAAGGATACATATTTGGTGAAGTGGTGAAGGGTATCATATAGTCGGCCCAGTCCGACTTTACTATTTTCCTTACTGGTTCTTTGTGTTTTTTTTTTTTGGTTGATTTATAGGCCACAGCTATAAGGCCACAGAATATGGACAAGTATTTAGAAGGACTGTAGTGAATATTTAGTCATATTCTTAAAATATGTTAGTGTAAGAAAGAAGTGCTGTTAACATCTAATCGGGCAAAAGATGCATCTGTCACCAAATATTGTCCAGTCTCGGAATAAAAAACCGCAGAAAGCTAGAGTTCCGTGGTAGTTGTGTAGGATATCGTATGATCGGCCCCGTCCGACTATACTGCTCCGCTCACTGGCTTGAAAATATTATTTCAATGCTCTGTCAAAAGCTTGGTTTTTTTTTTAAATAATTTATCAATTGCATTTCGCCAGTGTAAAGAAAGCCCGCCATTCCCCTTTGTATCTTCATCAACATTCAGTTCATTATTTTTAAATACTTCCAATTCCATTAAAAATCCATTGCACTAAAATTATCATTTCTTGGAAAGAGATGCTCACATGAACAACTGAAGAAAAAATACAAAAAAAAAAATTAATAACCTTTCAATTGTTCTTTCCGCATTCATTATATGTCCTTAACCACAACGGTGAGTGAACCACAAGCCATTGCACAGATATTTCCTGGCCATCCGGCTCATATGAGCACATATATATTTTTTTTAAAATCCCGTAATTACTTACTTGGCCGCCAAGCAACACTTGTTCAGCCCAGCCATCGAACGAATGGCAGACTTAATAAAAAACAGCACGAAAAGGAACACTTTTTAATTAACTTGCAACATAAACTGCCAACAAAACACACTACGAGTAGGCGCTGAAGATTGTCGTTTACCTCGCGAGCACAATATTGAGCATTGCGATACCGCCAAGGCGAACAGCTGTCTTGTCGGTGAAATTGAAGGTATATCTTCAAGCGAGGGAAGGCTTATGGTTAAGTAAATGTTGCCATGAAAGGAAACTGTATTGTCTGTTAACTTATGGCTTTTAATAATACTGCCAAATGGCTATAAATATTTTTGGAAAGTCGCCCTCTGCCTCCCTTGCTGCCTCTCTGTAGCATGTGTATTGCAACAACAATCGAGGTTGATTTTGTAAACCTGTGAAACCATTACAACAATTAACAGTGGCAAATGGATGAAATGGCAATGTGGTAGTAGCCACGAAAGGGGAGATTATATGGGGCATTCCAAACTTTATTTTGTTAGATTTTGGAAAAATATTCTTTTAAAAAGTCCTCACCACAAATATCGGTTCAAAAATAATGTTCTTAAAAAATGCACGCCCATTTTTTATTTTTTTAAATGAATTTTATTTTTTTAATAAATTTTTTTCAATGAAAACCATTTTTAACTAATAAAACAATTTCATTTATTTCTATCTACAGGGCAAAAATTCCACCTACAACATTATCAACGAATACGAATGTTTACCCTGTGCCGAAGGCTGTGATTCCTGTGAAGATGGCTCGCCCTGCATTGCCGCACTCAACTGGCCAATGCGTACAAGCATTTTGGTTTTGGCCTGTATTGTAATTGGATTACTGCCACCAGCTGCCTGGTTTACATTTCGTTATCAACAAGTTAAGGTAAGCTGCATATCTTCAGCCCATCGCACACACACACGCCCAAACACCCAAACAGAAATACCTATAGACACACTCACACCCATTAATGACATTGTGAAAATTGAATCTATGTTAAGTCCGTGTAAGCTTCACAGGTAATATGTGGTCAGGTATTTGGAAGATAATTTGTTTCCTGTCTCAAAAATTAACAGACTTAACTGACCACAGAAACAGAGTAAAATCAACTGAAAGGATGTAAGGAAGGAAGGAAGTTCCACTGGCTGGTGGTTCAGATAAATAAACAACCTGTGTAATGGACATATTTGTTTGTCGTTTACGTACAAATGGAGGCTGATGTTGAGGATAGCTTAAAGATAATGGAAATTATTTTCCAATAAAAAATTCTGAGAAATTCTTTAATGATTGAAAAATCCATGCTTTGAATAGACCCTTGAAAAAATATTCTTTCAAAAATCTACGCCTTATTTTGGACCTTTCATAGGACTTGAAAAAATATTCTTTCAAAAATCTACGCCTTTGATAGACCCTTGAAAAAATTTTTCTTCAAAAATCTACGCCTCTATTGGGCCTCCAAAATTTTTCTTCAAAAATCTACGCCTTTGATAGACCCTTGAAAAATAATTTTTAAAAAATCTACGCCTTTGATAGACTCTTGAAAAATAATTTTTAAAAAATCTACGCCTTTGATAGACTCTTGAAAAATAATTTTTAAAAAATCCACGCCTTTGATAGACCTTTGAAAAAATATTTTAAAAAATCCACGCCTTTGATAGACCTTTGAAAAAATATTTTAAAAAATCCACGCCTTTGATAGACCTTTGAAAAAATATTTTTAAAAATCTACGCCTTTGATAGACCCTTGAAAAAATATTTTTCAAAAATCTACGCCTTTGATAGACCCTTGAAAAGATATTTTTCAAAAATCTACGCCTTTGATAGACCATTAAAATACTTTTAAAAATCTACGCCTTTTATAGACCCTTAAAAAATATTTTTGCAAACCTCATCTCTATGATAGACCCTTAAAAAATATTTTTGAAATATCAACTTCTTTTAAAATCCACGCTTTTATCAGACCCTTAAAAAATTCATTGTCGAAAAATACTTAAAATTTCTCGTGCTCGACAGACCCTTGAAAATATATTTTTTAAAAAATCTACGCATTTAACAGACCCTTGAAAAAATTCCTCGAGCCTTGAAAAAGTATTTTTAAAAAAATCCATCTTCGAAAACATACCAGAAATTACACGCCCGTGGCTGGACTTTTAAAAACCCCGTTCTTAATAGACGTTCTTAATGGATAAAAAATCCACGCTTTTACCCGACCCTTGAAATAATATTTTTAAACCAGTGAGCGGAACAATATAGTGGGACGGGACCAACCATTCGATATCCTACACAACTACCACGGAAGTCTAACTCTCTGCGGATATTCCGAGCCTAGGCAGTATTTCGTGATAGTTCACCCTCTTGCCCGATTTGAGGTCAACAGCTCCTCTTCCTTGCACAGACATAGTTTCCGAATATTCCTAATACTCAGTACAGTACATCTAATTACTTGTGCAGATTCCCTTCATCGTGTGTTGTGTTGTGATGTTCCGCTTATAATGGTGGCATATAGATCGACTAGAAAAAAAAACAAAAAATTAAGTATTCGGTCCACTTCATCCCAAAATTTTTATCTGATCATCACTTAAAATTATAGGCGTTGTCCTTGACCATAACTGGAACTTCATGAAACATTTCAAAGCGATCGGCGCTACATTTCCGCCATCTAGTGTGGTAATGGGTTACTAAATAATATCAAAATACGTAAGCACCTCCAACAATTTAATTGTAACTCCCACATCCGAGTCTATACGACAATATAATTGGTATCAATTTAAAGGTCAATCACACCTCTTGGATATTCTATCAATTTCTCGGATCTATATCCTTCAGGAGTAAATCTATACGCTGTAGAATAAAAATTTCATAATTTTTCCCACAAAAGACAGGGTCCATTTGACCCGCTAAATAGTGACCGATCTTTATCAAATCAGGCTTCCTTATTCTTTAGCCCGATCTCTTTCTGTATGTAAAAATTCGCGAGGTTTGGGCCATAATTGCGGCCTCTGGAGCGACCAGAAAATCACACAAAAATACAGATTTTGGTCCATTTAATCCCCTAAATGTTAACCGATCCTTACTAAAAACAATAGGGGACTTCATTCGGCAGAACCCATCCTACATGCAAAATTTCGTGAAGATTGGTCCATAACTGTGGCCTGTATCGTGTTTACAAATTATAATGGAGAGACGGACGGACACACATGTCTAGATAGACTCAGCTAGTCGAGATATGACGATCGGTATACATAAAGGTGGGTCTAGGATCAATATTTCGCGCAGTTAAAAACCCTTGAGGCTGCACAAAGCTATAATACCCTGACAACATAGTTGTGTAGTCCATCCTCAAACCAGTAAGCGGAGCAGTATAGTCGGACGGGGCCGACCATACGATACTTTATGCTTAAAGGCTAGCACCTATATTTCGCGGCGTTACAAACTCTTGGGGCTGCACAAAGCTATAATACTCTGACAACATAATATTTCGTGATAGTTCACCCTCTTGCCCGATTTGAGGTCAACAGCTGACACATTTTCCGAATATTACTAATACTCAGTGCAGCACAACTAATTACTTGTGCAGATTCCCTTCACGGTGGGTTGTGTTGTGATGTTCCGCTCGAAAAAAAAAACAAAAAATTAAGTATTCGGTCCACTTCATCTCAAAATTTTTATCTGATCATCACCTAAAATGATAGGCGTTGTCCTTGACCATAACTGGAACCTCATGAAACATTTCAAAGCGATCAGGGCTACATTTCCGCCATCTAGTGTATTTAAGTGTAACTCCAATTTAAAGGTCAATCACTCCTCTTGGATATTCTATCAACTTCTCTGTAGAATACAAATTTTATCATTTTTCTCACAACAGACAGGGTCCATTTGACCCGCTAAATATTGACCAATTTTTATCAAAACAGGCATCCTTATTCTTTAGCCCGATCCCCTTCTCCATGTAAAAATTCGCGAAGTTTGGGCCATAATTGCGGCCTCCGGAGCCAACAGAAAATCAGACTAAAATAATGTTTTTGATCCATTTAATCCCCTAAATATTAACCGATATTTACCAAAAACAATAGGGGTCTTCATTAGCCAGAACCCATCCTACATGAAAATTTCGTGAAGATTGGTCCATAACTGTGACCGGTATCATGTTTACAAATTATAATGGACGGACGGATCGACTCAGCTAGTCGAGATATGACAATCGGTATACTTAAATGTGGGTCTAGCACCAATATTTCGCTGCGTTACAAACTCTTGGGGCTGCACAAAGCTATAATACTCTGACGAAATAGTCGTGTAGGGTATAAAAACTAAAACCTGTCGGTAGTCCATAAAAAAATATTTTAAAAAAATTAAAGTCTGTTGGCAGACTTTGAGACGCCTATGGCTGGACTTTGAAAAAATATTTTTAAAATATCCAGGTCCTTGAAAAAATATTTAATAAAAAAATACAAGCCCTTTGGTAGTCCTTAAAACAAAATATTCAAAATCTGCCCTTATTGGTTGTCTTTGGAGTGACAAATTTAAAAATTTCTAAATGATCTTCAACTCTCCTATGGAATTGGTTGACGTGGTGGTTTAAATAATAAATACTTCCTTTATTCTTTGTTAATAAATTCCTTGCCCAAAATGCCCTCTGATATTTCTATGAATAATTTAAAAATTGTTGTTGTAATAATAGTCCCTGGTTTATATCTCGTTCTATTTCTTTTTTTATTACAGGTTGTGCGTGCCGCCAGTCCCGCTTTATTACGTGTTATTGCATTGGGTGCCTTCTTCATTTATTGTACGGTAAGTTACCCCCCGCAAGCCTCTGTTGAAACATTTCCTTTTTTCCTGGTGGCTGGTCTGTTTATATTCATTTTTTGGGTAGAAATAATAATAATTCATGAACATTTTTAATGGAAACAAAAAAACCGAGTCACCTTTGTAATAATGTAATGTCTTAAAACAGGAACAACAACAACACTAATTAAACAGGTAGCTTAGTTCAAAGAAAACAAGAATCATGAACAAGGAAGAAAACAAACAGAGCTTGACTTAATTAAACAATTTGCATTTTAATTTTGTTTTGTTTTTTTTTTTTTTTTTGATCTGCAATAAAATTTCACACGAATATCATGTTCCTGATGGCCATGGCCATGATGCAATGCATCACGCTATTGTTTTTTATACCCTTCACCACACTGTGGTACAGGGTATTATGTCTTTGTGCATATGCTTGTAACAGGCAAAAGGAAACGAGATAGACACATGGTTCCTTTTGAGAATATGCATAGAATCACTTTCTAAGTCGATTTATGCATGTCCGTCCGTCCGTCTGTCTGTCCGTGCATGTTAAATTGTAAACAAAGTACAGGTCGCATTTATGATCCGAATTGGATGAAATTTGGCATAGGTCACTTATTCGGCCCAAGGACGAACCCTATTGAAATTGGGAAAAATCGGTTCAGATTTAGATATATTTAACCGATCTATTGTAAACGGTCCCTATATATCTTTCGATTTGCACGAAATTTGGTACAGCCTAATCATTTAGGTCTATAATCATGTATGCCAAGTTTCGAGAAAATCGGTCCAGATTTAGATATAGCTCCCATATATAGTTTCGTCCGATTTCATGTAAATGGTGCCCCAAAGTCCCTATATATCTTTCGATTTGTACGAAATTTGGCATAACGTACTGAATTGAGCCTAGAGTGATGTCTGCCAAGTTTCGAGAAAATCGGTCCAGATTTAGATATAGATCCCATATATAGTTTCGTCCGATTTCATGTAAATGGTGCCCCAAAGTCCCTATATATCTTTCGATTTGCACGAAATTTGGCATAACGTACTGTATTGAGCCTAGAATGATGTCTGCCAAGTTTCGTGAAAATCGGTCCTGATTTAGATATAGTTCCCATATATAGTTTCGCCCGATTTCATATAAATGGTGCACCAAAGTCCCTATATATCCTTCGATTTGGACGAAATTTGGCATAACGTACTGAATTAAGCCTAGAGTGATGTCTGTCAAGTTTCGAGAAAATCGGTCCAGATTTAGATATAGCTCCTATATATAGTTTCGTCCGATTTCATGTAAATGGTGCCCCAAAGTCCCTATATATCTTTCGATTTGCACGAAATTTGGCGTAACGTACTGAATTGAGCCTAGAATGATGTCTGCCAAGTTTCGTGAAAATCGGTTCTGATTTAGATATAGCTCCCATATATAGTTTCGTCCGATTTCATATAATTGGTGCACTAAAGTCCATATATATCTTTCGATTTGCACGAAATTTGGCATAACGTACTGAATTGAGCCTAGAGTGATGTCTGCCTTGTTTCGTGAAAATCGGTCCAGATTTAGATATAGCTCCCTTTTAATATAGATTTACTTTAAGTAATTGACGCACCATGGAACCAATAGGCTGATAGGGACAAAACGTTCTGAAATTAGTATTACCTAACCTGTGACAATTTTTTTTTAAATCGCTTAATATTTGGATAGAGCTTCCATATATATTTTCGCCCGATTTCAAGTAAATTGTTAGTCAGTTTGACATCAATTTTTGCACAACGTACAAAATTGAGCATAGAATTACGTAGTTGCGTTTTCTAGAATTACAGACATAGCCCAACGGATGACCTATTTATATTTGTTTGAACTCGATTTACATACTTTATGGATAGATCTAGGTAGATGCACATTTACATAAATATCACATATTTTATTTCATTCAATTTCATGTTAATAATCCTGTTTAATATACCCATAGTGGTGAAGGGTATCATATAGTCGGCACCGTCCGACTTTACTACTTTCCTTACTGGTTTTTCATTTTGATTTATTCTTCAATGGAATCATGTCGAGTATAGAGGAAAACAAAAGTAAAAAAGGATTTTCGTTTTTAGAGATTTCTTGGTTCGATTTTGTTAAATCCATTGCTAGGCCTTGAAAAATAATTTCAAAGAAATCCACGTTCGTTGGTAGGCCTTGAAAAAAATATTTTCAAAAAATCCTTGAAAATATTAAAAAAATCCCACAGCTGTAGGGAAGCAATAACAAATAATTTTTTTATGAGAAACCTTAAGACATTATAAAGAAATAGAACAGACCGCTTGACACCGAAGAATTATTATATCCCTGACCTCTCATTCTCTGCCACTTCCCCCTTATACCTTCACACCCACCTCCTCCATATTCTCATCTCAACTCAATTGACCATTTAAATCAATTTCAAGTCAATTAAATTTGATTCATTTTCAAAATGTTTGCCATAAACAAACATAAATCGGAATTTCCCAAAGACCAGAGCAGAGCGAAGACTCGATGATGGCTATCAATAGCTCTGGGTTCAAAAGTACATATTTGTTTTTGCTAACAGCTTTTCTAAACCAAATTACCAATGGAATCGATGACTGAACATACTGACCGACAAATTAGCAAACAAACGAACAAACAAATAAATGTACGAACGAATGGACGGACGGACGGACGAACAGCAGAACAGACATCAATAATAATCAACGCTTGACCAAGGAATTGCCTCAAGGACGTTTTTATATCACTCGGAGTTTAGCTCGCGGTGGAGTTGGCCATGATGATGATGATGACGATTCGGCGATATCAGTGATAGTTTAACAAGCAATGACCATCGAGAGACAGAGGGAGAGCAATAGATGAACAACTGGTCAATATTTGTTTTTCTTTGGAAAAATCAACAAACGTTCACAACAACAAACACAGACAGAGATTTTAAATTTAATTTCAACGTTCTGATGCCAAATCTGATGGTATTTTTGCTGTACGTATGTATGTGTGTGTGAAAAAGTTATAACGAGATTTTATTTAATTTAAGACATTTGAGGGGCATGTGGAAGATTTTTTTCAAGGACTACCATAGAATTTGTACAAAGTCCAGTTATAGGCGCGGATTTAAAAAAATCAATATTTATAAAAAGGGTAAATTTTTTAAAATTTGTTTCAAGGGTCATCAATAGGCATGGATTTTTTAAAAATGTTTTTTTTTTCAAGCTTTATAGCTTTCAAGGCTCAAGAATAGGCTTGGATTTTCATACCCTACACAACTGTGTTGTCAGGGTATTATAGCTTTGTGCAGCACCAAGAGTTTGTAACGCCGTGAAATATTGGTCATAAACCCGCCGTTAAGAATACCGATCGTCATATCTCGACTAATTGAATCGATCTAGACATTTGTGTCCGATCGTCCTGCCGTCTGTCCATTATAATTGGTAAACACGATACAGGCCACAGTTATGGACCAATCTTCATGAAATTTTGCATGTAGGATGGGTTCTTGCCAATGAAGACCACAATAGGGGTCTTCATTGGCAAGAACCCATCCTTTGGTAAAGATCGATTAATATTTAGGGGATGGAGTGGACCAAATACTAAAATGTTGTCGTCTTTTCTGGCCGTTCTAGAGGCCGCAATTATGCCCCAAACGTTGCGATTTTTATACCCTTCACCACACTGTGGAACAGGGTATTATGTCTTTGTGCATATGTTTGTAACATGCAAAAGGAAACGAGATAGACCCATAGTTCCTTTTGAGAATATGCATATATTCATTTTCTGAGTCGATTTATACATGTCCGTCCGTCGGTCCGTCTGTTGGTGTTAAATTGTAAACAAATTACAGGTCGCATTTATAATTCGAACTGGATGAAATTTGGCACAGCTCATTTAATTGGCCCCAGGACGAACCCTATCGGACTTGGGAGAAATCGGTTCGGATTTAGATATGTCTGCCAAATTTCGTGAAAATCGGTCCAGATTTGGATATATAGCTCCCATATATAGTTTCGTCTGATTTTATGTACATGGTGCACCAAAGTCAACCAATAGGTCCTTTCCTACTTTAACTGTGACCATGTGCCACTTAAAGTTATCCTGCACAGCCGTATTCATTTTGCAGGAATGCCAAACGCAGACATGGCTTTAAACACCTCTGAACGGATAGGGCTAGCGGCTTTGTAGTCGACGAGTAGGTGGTATGTGTCGATGTGTTTTTCGTGGATTTTTTCCAGGATTTGACGCAGAGTGAAAATCTGGTCAATGATGGACATGTCAGGTTTGAAGCTGCATTGGTTTTGTTCAATAATGTCGTTGACCAGTCGTTCACACAGCAGGCTGGGTAGTACTTAATATGCGATGGTAAGGAGACTTATTCTTCTATCGTTGGCACATATCGTCTTGTCTCCTTTTTTGTGCACGGGACACAGGATGCTGAGGTTCCAGTCATTGGACATACATTCCTCTAGCCAAATTGTACTAATCAGCTGGTGCATGCTCCTGACCAGCATCTGGCCACCAGTCTTGAATAGTTCGGCTGGTAACCCATCGGCTCCTGCTGCTTTGTTGTTCTTGAGCCTGATTAATTGCTTTAATGACCTCATCTTGGCTAGGTAGTATACACTCTATACCATCATCTCTTATTGGTTCTGGGGTATCTTCTTCACCACCACTATTTGATACCAGAAGTTTTTCAAAATCCTCCTTCCAAATCCTCAACATGCTGTCTGCCTCTGTCACCAGGTTACCTTCTTCATCTCTACAGGAGGATGTGCCTGCACCAAAGCCTTCGGTTTGGTGTTTTACTCGTTGGTAAAATTTTCGGACTTCATTTTGACTCCTGTACATCTCGATTAGCTCACGCTCACGTTTTTCTTGCTCTTTCTTATTTTTTCTGAAAACACGTTTCTCCTCTTTCCTTTTCTCCCGATAATTCTCCATCACGTTACGTATTGCTACTGGCTGCAGGGTTGCCCTATATGCTGCATTTTTCACATCAGTAGCAATACGACACTCCTGATCGTACCATGGACTTCTTGGTGGTGGTTTTTGGTACACAAGTGTTACTTTTGATGCAGTTTGTAGGGAGTGCGCAATTCTTTGCCATTGTGCTTCTATACTATTATCGGGACAAGAAGTGCTTTCTTCAACGAGGTGGGTAAGTTGAGCGGAGTAGGCCTCGGCTACCTGTTGTGTTTGCAGCTTTTCGACGTCGAGTTTACGTGTTGTGTTAGATCGCACCTTTGCTGCAACATTAAGACGGGTGCGTACCTTGGATGCCATAAGGTAATGGTCCGAATCGATAATCGCTCCTCGGATCGATCGGACGTCTAAAACACTGGATGAATGCCTTCCGTCTATCACAACATGATCAATTTGATTTCTCGTTGCTTGATCATTCTTGACATACAGGTGGCCTTGTGTATATCGGGATGCTTGAATCTGGTGCTGCTAACTGCCATGTTTTTTGCTGCCGCGAAGTCAATCAACCTCCTGCAGTTGACGGATGTTTCTTCATGAAGGTTGAAATTGCTGACGGTGGGGCCAAAGATATTTTCCCTTCCGATTTTTGCATTAAAATCTCCTAGCCGAATTTTAATGTCATGGCCAGGCCAACGATCATATGCTGTTTCTAGGCGCTCGTAAATTATATCTTTGGTCTGTTCATCTTTATCTTCGGTCGGAGCATGGGCGCAAATGAGACTGATGTAGAAGAACTTCGCTTTTATACTGATTACAGCAATTCGCTCATCTACTGGAGTGAATCTGGAGACAAGGTATTTTATTCTCCTGTTAACCATAAATCCGCAGCCAAATTCATGTCTCGTTTCGTGGCAGCTATAGTACAGGGCGTAATTGTCTGATTTACTTACGCCTGTCCCTTTCCACCGCATTTCCTGTAAGGCAATAATATCAGCTTTGTACTTCCGCCAAAGCGAACACTGCGCCTGTTCTGTAAAACGTGCGCACATTCCAAGTGCAGATTCGCAGACCGTGGTCCTTTATTCGTTTGCGGGGGTCGTCAACATTACGGAGGTTTGGTTTTCTTTTTCAGAGTACGTTGGGTTTTCCGAGAGTGGGCAACTAACCCGACGCCTCAACCCATTTTTTTATAGTTCTTATGGGTGAACTCGCGGCACATATTAGTTCACTATTTCATCGGGTGATGAAAATAGCTCCCCAGGTGGCACCGCGGGGAGGTCGATGTCCACAATTGAGATGAAAGAGGTACCAATATAAGCCTGGACTTCGCCATGTTAAAGCCAATCCGAGCCGTTGCTTAGTATCTATCATCCCCTACGCCACCCTTACTACTTTCCTTACTGGTTAAAAATATGTTTTCATGGTTCATACAAAGCCGTGAATTTTTTAAAAATATCTTTTAATAACACCATCAAATATTCTCTCTTTGTTACCAAAATCTTCTGCTTTGAAATTTATATCCTTAATTTATCTCCTTTAAATCTTTTAATAGATTATTAAATGCCATTCTACATTACCTGTGATATTTCTTCTTCACCACTACATGCCAAGGAAATTGTCATATGAATAACGTACACCACGTAGACCACACGCACACAATCTGTGGTAAACAAGAACTAGATTTCGATTTAGTTGGTGACTCAGTGACATACATCATGAGTGTCTGAGAAAAGGATTTGTTAAATCGTTTCCCACCACCCCCCCATTATATCCAAGATGATGATGATGATAAACCACAAAGAATCCTGACCAATGACCACACAGAAATTACATTGATTTTACTTGGTTGGTAATTTACTTCCTGTGTCATCTTAATGATGATAAGGCTCCACAGCAATTGGAATCAATTGTACGAAATAATATCCTTAATTTAAAGGCAAATTTAATATTTGCAAGGAATTTCAAATACTTAATAAGTTGTCAAGTTTAATTTTTGGTATATAAAATAACAAAGAATGAAAATATTTTTGTAAAAAAATATTTGTGATAGCTGAATAGTTTGTGTGTGCGTGTTTTTTTTACTTCCCGTTTATACCTTTCACCTCATTGTGGTACAGGGTATTATGTCTTTGTGCATATGTTTGTAACATACAAAAGGAAACGAGATAGACACATGGTTCCTTTTGAGAATATGCATAGAATCACTCTCTAAGTCCATCCTTCCGTCCGTCTGTCTGTCGATATTAAATTGTAAACAGAGTACAGGTCGCATCTATGATCCGAATTGGATGAAATTTGCCATAGGTCACTTATTTGGTCCAAGGACGAACCCTTCTGAAATTGGGAAAAATCGGTTAAGATTTAGATACTGCTCTCTTTCGTCCGATTTAAAGTAAATGGTGCACCAACGTCTTTATATATTTTTCGCTTTGCACGAAATTTGGCACAGCCTAATGCTTTGGGTCTTGAATAATGTGTGTTAAGTTTCCCGAAAATCGGTTCAGATTTAGATATAGCCCCCATATATAGTTTCGTCCGATTTAAGGTAAATGGCGCACCAAAGTCCCTATATATCCTTCGATTTGCACGAAATTTGGCACAGCCTAATGATTCAAGTCTAGAATGATGTGTGTTAAATTTCGTGAAAATCGGTTAAGATTTAGATGTAGCTCCCATATATATTTTCGTCCGATTTAATTTTAATGGTGCACTGAAGTCTCTATATATCCTTGGATTTGCACGAAATTTGGCACAGCTTGCGGAATTAAGTCTAGAGACAT
>NW_026877789.1:0-22331 GCF_032173495.1 Musca vetustissima | reverse complement strand
GATGGAATAGGAAATAACAACAAATTATATTATTTTTGACGCTCTAAAAATCAGAAAACCATAAATTTGTAGAAAATGTGGTGATACGGTTTAACATTTGGGCTATGCCAAGTGTGCCAAATGTTGTGTGGTTATTTCGTTTGAAATTCTCAGTTCACTGTGCAATTTGATTATAAAATGTATAGATGGACGGGGCCAACGTTAGGGTATCATAACTACCACTTTCTACGAATCAATATTCTAAACCAATTCTACAACTGCACCCCTGCGGAGTCTTTTTCGAATCATGTTTTCCCGGAGTAAAAATTTACTCCATAAGACTAAATGATGTCTTTGTGCATGTGTTTGTAACAGGGAAAAGGAAACGAGATTGACCTATAGACACAAACATAAAAATCTGGCAACTGCTTGCACTCTACAGTTCTAAACGTAGAATAGAATTTGTTATTACATGTATTGGATCAGATACAGCGATGCGATTATACAGGTTGTTATATATTTCACATAGTGATCTAAAGGGATTACATAACTCATAATTAGATCTCACTAAAGGAAGATAAAGCGGTACATTAAACTTGACCAAAATAAAGTTTTGTTTGACTCAAGGACAAACCCTATGGAAATTGGGAAAAATCTCTTCAGATTTAGATTTAGGTAAATGGGGCACCAAAGTCCCTCTATATCTTTCGATTTGCACGAAATTTGGCACATAGTACTGAATTAGGTGCATAATGATTTGTGCCAAGTTTCTTGAAAATCGGTTCAGATTTAGATATAGCTCCCATATATAGTTTCGTCCGATTTAAGGTAAATGGTGCACCAAAGTCTCTATATATTGTTGACTTGTACCAAGTTTCGAGAAAATCGGGTCAGATTTATATATAGCTCCCATATTTATTTTCGTCCGACTTAAGGTAAATAGGTCTCTAAAGTCCCTATAGTCATTCGATTTGCACGAAATTTGGCATAGGGTACTGAATTACTCAATGCAATCTAGTTCACTTAGCGGATCGATCTTTCGCGTTCCTTTTTTAAGAAGGAACTAGTTCCTTAATGTAGTTCCTTTGCTCCATATAGTTCCTTTTTTCCATACAGTTCCTTTGCTCCAAATAGTTCCTTTGATCCATATAGTTCCTTTGCTCAATGCAGTTCCTTTGCTCTTTATAGTTCATTTGCTCCATGTAGTTCCTTTACTCAATGCAGTTCCTTTGATCCATATAGTTCCTTTGCTCCATATAGTTCCTTTGAATCTCTCTTTTGTTTTTTTTTTCGCTCACATAGTTCCGTGTTGATTTGTTAATAAATGCAAAAATTGAAAAAAATGCAATGAAGCTAAAGAATTCAAAAGCAGGACGATAAGCACAAAATATTTTTTTATAAATAAATACAAATATTTAAAACAAAAAAAAACCAGTAAGGAAAGTAGTAAAGTCGGACGGGGCCGACTATATGATACCCTTCACCACTATGGGTATATTAAACAGGACTATTAGCATGTACTTGAATGAAATAAAACATGTGATATTTATCTAAATGTGAATCTACGTAGATCTATCCATAAAGTATGTAAATCGACTTCAAACAAATATAAATAGGTCATCCGTTGGGCTATGTATGTACTTCTAGAAAACGAAACTACATAATTCTATGCTCAATTTTGTACGTTGTGCAAAATTTGATGTCAAACTGACTAACATGAGGAGTTTGAGGCCCAATTTACTTGATATCGGGCCAAATATTAAGCGAATTTCAAACAAACTTGTCACAGGATACGTTATACTAATTTCAGAACGTTTTGTTCCTATTGGTTCCTTGGTGCGTCAAGTACTTAAAATCAATCTTTAATAAAAGGGAGCTATATCTAAATGTGGACAGATTTTCACGAAACAACGCAGACATCAATCTAGGCTCAATTCAGTACGTTATGCCAAATTTCGTGCAAATCGAAAGATATATAGGACTTTGGGGTACCATTTACATGAAATCGGACGAAACTATATATGGGAGCTATATCTAAATCTGGACCGATTTTCACGAAACTTTACATACATCATTCTAGACCTAAATGATTAGGCTGTACCAAATTTCGTGCAAATCGAAAGATATATAGGGACTTTGGGGCACCATTTACATGAAATCGGACGAAACTATAAGTGGGAGCTATATAGAAATCTGGACTGATTTTCATAAAACTTGGCAGACATCCTTCTAGGCTCAATTAAGTACGTTATGCCAAATTTCGTGCAAATCGAAAGATATATAGGGACTTTGGTGTACCATTTACATGAAATCGGACGAAACTATATATGGGAGCTATCTGGACCGATTTTCACGAAACTTTACATACATCGTTCTAGACCTAAATGAATAGGCTGTACCAAATTTCGTGCAAATCGAAAGATATATAGGGACTTTGGGGCACCATTTACATGAAATCGGACGAAACTATATATGGGAGATATATCTAAATCAGGACCGATTTTCATGAAACTTGGCACACATCATTCTAGACTCAATTCAATACGTTATGCCAAATTTCGTGCAAATCGAAAGATATATAGGGACTTTGGGGCACCATTTACATGAAATCGGACGACACTATATATGGGAGCTATATCTAAATCTGGACCGATTTTCACGAAACTTTGCAGACATCATTCTAGACCTAAATGATTAGGTTGTACCAAATTTCGTGGAAATCGAATGATATATAGGGACTTTGGGGCACCATTTACATGAAATCGGACGAAACTATATATGGGAGCTATATCTAAATCTGGACCGATTTTCTCGAAACTTGGCAGAAATCACTCTAGACTTAATTCAGTACGTTATGCCAAATTTCGTGCAAATCAAAAGATATATAGGGATTTTGGGGCACCATTTACATGAAATCGGACGAACCTATATATGGGAGCTATATCTACATCTGGACCGATTTTCTCGAAACTTGGCAGACATCACTCTAGGCTTAATTCAGTACGTTATGCCAAATTTCGTGCAAATCAAAAGATATATAGGGACTTTGGGGCACCATTTACCTGAAATCGGACGAAACTATATATGGGAGCTATATCTAAATCTGGACCGATTTTCACGAAACTTGGCAGACATCATTATAGGCCTAAATGATTAGCCTGTACCAAATTTCGTGCAAATCGAAAGATATATAGGGACCGTTTGCATTAAATCGGTTAAATATATATATGGGAGCTATATCTAAATCTGAACCGATTTTTCCCAATTTCAATAGGGTTCGTCCTTGGGCCGAATAAGTGACCTATGCCAAATTTCATCCAATTCGGATCATAAATGCGACCTGTACTTTGTTTACAATTTAACATGGACAGACGGACAGACGGACGGACGGACGGACGGACGGACATGCATAAATCGACTTAGAAAGTGATTCTATGCATATTCTCAAAAGGAACCATGGGTCTATCTCGATTATTTTTGCCTGTTACAAACATATGCACAAAGACATAATACCCTGTACCACAGTGTGGTGAAGGGTATAAAAATAAAATTTAACTATTTACACAATTTGAAATAGGAAAAAGGAAGAGACAAAAGAACGAGATCAAAAAGGAACGAGATCAGAAAAAGGAACTATATTAATTACAGAGCTGGAACTAGTTCCGATCGTTCCTTTCTCGGAATTGTTCCAATGAACTATTTCGTTCCGGAACTACCCTACTCTACTACGGATTGTTTTTCAAATCATGTTTTCCAGAAGTTATATATTACTACATAAGAGTATTTTTTTACATAAAAAAATATTTGATTGATTTGATCCGCTAAATATATAACGTTGATCAAGGCTGTCATTCAAATTAGTTGGTGAACTTTCCCTATGGAAAATTCTGTTTATCTTAAGCGACTAAAAACCCAGACCAAAATAACCCCTTAAATGTCATAACTGAAAATTATACGCGTCATCCTTGACCATAACCCCAACTTGCGATCCGCGCAACGTTTCGGCCCTCTAGTGTACATTTTTATACCCTTTATCACTCTGTGGTACAGGGTTTTATGTCTTTGTGCAAATGTTTGTAACAGGGAAAAGGGAAACGAGATAGACCCATAGTTACTTTTAAGAGTATGCATAGAATCACTTTCTGAGTAGATTTATGCATGTCTGTCCGTATGTCTGTCTGTCTGCCCATGTTAAAATTCATTTATTAACCGATTTGGGTGAAATTTGTTACATTCCATTTGTTTGGTTCATGGACGAGCCCTATTGCAATTGGGATAAATCGGTTCAAATTTAGATATAGATTCCATATATAGTTTCGTTTGATTTAAAAAAAAAAAAATGGTGCGCCAAAGAGTCAAATTTAGGTCTAATGGCACGAAATTTTGCACAACGTACTGAAATTGGTGTAGCCTAACGTGTTCCGAGTTTTATTTAAATCGGTTCAGATTTACATATAGCTCCCATATATATTGAGCCACATTCGCCAAAAAAAAAACCTAACCCTCAAAATTGTTAGGGTTTTTTCAGATTTAATAAAAAAAAAATTAAATGTGCCTATATGTGAATCGACTTAACCCTACGATCAACAACCGGGTACATTTGCACGTTTTTATACCCTCCACCATAGTATGGAGGGTCTATTAAGTTTGTGTTTCCGTTTATAACTCATCGAAATAATCATTTCCGACCATATAACGTATATATATTCTCGATCAGGCGTATATATATATTCTCAAAATATATGACAATATATGTCTGTTCTAATTTCCCTAGCCTCTAAACGAATTGAGATACATCGCTAAAATGTCAACTTACCATTTGTGGTATTTTTATACCCTTCACCACACTGTGGTACAGGGTATTATGTCTTTGTGCATATGTTTGTAACAGGCAAAAGGAAACGAGATAGACACATAATTCCTTTTGAGAATATGCATAGAATCACTTTCTAAGTCGATTTATGCATGTCCGTCCGTCCGTCCGTCTGTCCATGTTAAATTGTAAACAAAGTACAGGTCGCATTTATTATCCGAATTGGATGAAATTTGTCATAGGTCACTTTTTCGGCCCAAGGACGAACCCTATTGAAATTGGGAAAAATCGGTTAAGATTTAGATATAGCTCCCATATATATATTTAACCGATTTAATGTAAACGGTCCCTATATATCTTTCGATTTGCACGAAATTTGGTACAGCCTAATCATTTAGGTCTAGAGTGATGTCTGCCGAGTTTCGTGAAAATCGGTCCAGATTTAGATATAGCTCCCATATATAGTTTCGTCCGATTTCATGTAAATGGTGCCCCAAATTCCCTATATATCTTTCGATTT
This sequence comes from Musca vetustissima, assembly GCF_032173495.1. Taxonomy (NCBI): domain Eukaryota; kingdom Metazoa; phylum Arthropoda; class Insecta; order Diptera; family Muscidae; genus Musca; species Musca vetustissima. The sequence continues at coordinate 17,019 of NW_026877789.1, read as the reverse complement.
GCACGAAATTTGCATAACGTATTCAAATAAGCCTAGAGTGATGTCTGCCAAATTTCGAGAAAATCGGTCCAGATTCAGATATAGCTCCCATATATAGTTTCGTCCGATTTCATGTAAATGGTGCACCAAAGTCCCTATATATCCTTCAATTTGCACGAAATTTGGCATAACGTACTGAATTGAGCCTAGAGTGATGCCTGCCAAGTTTAGAGAAAATCGGTCCTGACTTAGATATAGCTCCCATATATAGTTTCGTCCGATTTCATGTAAATGGTGCACCAAAGTCCCTATATATCCTTCGATTTGCACGAAATTTGGCATAACATACTGAATTGAGCCTAGAGTGATGTCTGCAAAGTTTCGAGAAAATCGGTCCATGATTTAGATATAGCTCCTATATATAGTTTCGTCCGATTTCATGTAAATGGTGCACCAAAGTCCCTATATATCCTTCGATTTGCACGAAATTTGGCATAACGTACTGAATTGAGCCTAGAGTGATGACTGCCTTGTTTCGTGAAAATCGGTCTAGATATAGATATAGCTCCTTTTATTATAGATTGATTTTAAGTAATTGACTCACCAAGGAACCAATAGGAACAAAACGTTCTGAAATTAGTATAACCTAACCTGTGTCAAATTTGTTTGAAATCGCTTAATATTTGGATACAGCTCCCATTTATATTTTCGCCCGATTTCAAGTAAATTGGGCATCAAACTCCTCATGTTAGTCAGATTGACATCAAAGTTTGCAAACTTACAAAATTGAGCATAGAATAACGCAGTTGCGTTTTTCTAGAAGTACAGACATAGCCCAACGGATGACCTATTTATAATTGTTTGAAGTCGATTTACATACTTTTGTCCCATTGTAACAAACGAATGACATGTTTATAGATCTATCCATAAACATGTCATTCGTTTGTTACAATGGGACAAAAGTATGTAAATGGATAGATTCACATTTAGATAAATATCACATATTTTATTTCATCCAATTTCATATTAATAGTCCTGTTTAATATACGCATAGTGGTGAAGGGTATCATATAGTCGGCCCCGTCCCCGTTGGAAACGTTTTCAAACGACTTTGATATTTTGGATAACTATATTACACTATGGAATTATCATTGGAGACCCAATTTGTTGTCCCATACATTAGTATTTTGAAATTTTAAGTCCCTATATATCCTTCGATTTGCACGAAATTTGGCATAACGTACTGAATTGAGCCTAGAGTGATGACTGCCTTGTTTCGTGAAAATCGGTCTAGATATAGATATAGCTCCTTTTATTATAGATTGATTTTAAGTAATTGACTCACCAAGGAACCAATAGGCTGATAGGAACAAAACGTTCTGAAATTAGTATAACCTAACCTGTGACAAATTTGTTTGAAATCGCTTAATATTTGGATACAGCTCCCATTTATATTTTCGCCCGATTTCAAGTAAATTGGGCATCAAACTCCTCATGTTAGTCAGATTGACATCAAAGTTTGCAAACTTACAAAATTGAGCATAGAATAACGCAGTTGCGTTTTTCTAGAAGTACAGACATAGCCCAACGGATGACCTATTTATAATTGTTTGAAGTCGATTTACATACTTTTGTCCCATTGTAACAAACGAATGACATGTTTATAGATCTATCCATAAACATGTCATTCGTTTGTTACAATGGGACAAAAGTATGTAAATGGATAGATTCACATTTAGATAAATATCACATATTTTATTTCATCCAATTTCATATTAATAGTCCTGTTTAATATACGCATAGTGGTGAAGGGTATCATATAGTCGGCCCCGTCCCCGTTGGAAACGTTTTCAAACGACTTTGATATTTTGGATAACTATATTACACTATGGAATTATCATTGGAGACCCAATTTGTTGTCCCATACATTAGTATTTTGAAATTTTAAGAAAATTTGCCACCAAAATATTTAGTATATCAGATGCCCTGAGAATTGGTGAAGCTAAACTTAACGCCTATTCACCAGTTATAATGGACATTCAAATTTTATATTTTTATAAATCATATAGCCTCCCTCAAGTTTCAAGCCTCAGCGACATATTGAAATTATTAGTTTGAGTCCTAATGGGCTGTAATTTCTTATATCTGATTCTTAAATTTCGGCACGTCAATTGGTGTTATTGTGAAAGTCTCTTCAAAAACAATAACTAGAAATGCTATTAAACTAATTGATGTATATGTATCAAAGTTAAATCTAATAATTAAAAAAAAAAAACAAAAAACAAAACAATTTCATAATCAATTAGTTGATACTTTCTCAAAAACAAACAACTGCTACAGAAGCAACTTTCAAGACAACAACATAATATTTAAGGGAATTTCCAATATATTTCTTGTTTTTATTTTTTAATGTTTGAAATGTCATGTGGAAAAAGTCTATCGTCTTGTTATTAGATTGATTAAGAAGTAATCAAACAGCTTTTAAATTTCTTATAAGTAGATAGTCTATTAAAAATCATATAACTTAAGTATTTGATAATCGGAAACAATTTAAAACACTGAATTTATTTTTGGCAAATAAATATGAAATTAATTGGTGTATGACAATTTAAAACCAGTAATGAAAGTACTACCTTGACTACATTCAAGAGATGCATCCTAACAGACCTCGCATTTTTGGAACTCATAAAAATAATCTTTTCCGATCCTATAAAGTATATATATCGTTAGCTAAAATGCAAAAAGGCGTAACTAACAAAAAATTGAAAATTGACTTTTTGAATGAATATTGTGAATGTCAATAAACTACATGTGTTGACAAAGTCGATTTCAATTTTAAATTTTTTGTTTTGCATTTTAGCTAACGATATTCTAGATCAGCGTAAATGACGATTTATGCAGGTCAGTCTTTCAGTTGTAATCTTTTTAGCCTCTAAACTAATTGAGATAGATCGCAAAAGTTTTGCATAAAGTTGCCTCTTGTCTGCAGGTCCGAAGATGAGTTTATCGGTCCACGTACCAAATGCCTCCAACAAATTATTTATATCGGTGCATTTTTTCGGGTAGCCCCCAATTGTCGGTATTTTGAGTTTTTGACCACGATTTTGAATCGAATTCACTGAAATTTGGTACAATCGGTTCTTATTGGGTACATCAACACACACAAAATTGATGTCACTCGAACAAAAATCAAGATTTAGGTGCACCATTCGCTTAAAATCGGACGTAACTATATGCGTGTGATATATCTAGATCTCAAACAATTATATCCACACTTACCAGATCCATTTCGATACGTTGCGCGTAATGTTGTGCCAATTGGACACACTTTAAAACTTAAAATTGGGTGAAAATATATATGGGAGTTATATTTAAATCTGAACCGATTTCAATAAAACTTGGCACACGTTTGTCTATCCTAACTTCGGTACGTTGTGTAAAATTTCGTGCCAATCGACCTAAATTTGACTCGGAACCGATTTTCACGAAACGTAACACACATCATTTTGGACCAAATTCAGTATGCTGTGCAAAATTTCGTGCAAATCGAAAGATATATAGGGACTTTTGTGCACCATTTACATTAAATCGGAAAATATATATGGGAGCTATATCTAAAACTGAACCGATTTTTCCCGATTTCCTTGTGCCAAATAAATGACATATGTCAATTTTCGTCCAATTCGGATCAAAAATGCGACATGTATTTTGTTTACAATTTAACATGGGCAGACGGACGGACAGACAGCCATGCATATATCGACCCTGAAAGTGATTCTATGCATATTCTTAAAATGAACCATGGGTCTATCTCATTTCCTTTTGCCTATTAAAAACATATGCACATGGACATAATACCCTGTACCACAGTGTGGTAAGTATAATTCGAAAGTACCTACAAAACTACATTCATAAGATTAACCAGTGAGCGGAGCAGTATAGTCGGACGGGCCGACCATACGATACCCTACACAACTACCACGGAACTCTAACATTCTGCGAAGTTTTATTCCGAGTCTGGACAATATTTCGAGATAGTTGCATCCTCTTTCCCTATAAGAGGTCAACAGCACTTCTTATTTACACTGTTATATTTCCGAATATTACTAATATTAAGTACAGTCTTTCTAACTACTTGTCCATTCTCGCTTTACCGTAAGTTGTGTTGTGATGTTCGGCTTATAATTGTGGCCTATAGATCGACTAGAAAAAGACCAAAAAAAATGTGTTTTCGGTCCACTTCATCCCAAAATTATTATCTGATCATCACCGCAAATTATAGGCGATGTCCTTGACCATAACCGGAACAACATGAAAATCCCACAAGCTGCAAGTCGGGAACCCCTTCATTAAGATAAGCAGTTACCTTATCATCAACAATTTATTAAGTCAAATATGTATTTCGCATTTAGGACCGGGTATTCAATTCCTGTTCTTAAATATTTATTTATTAAAATGTCAAGAAATACCCCAGTTTGTATTACTATTTATTTAGTTTTATGTAGTAAAGATATTAAATGATATCACACCGAATTAAAGAATATTTATGTTAATTACATAGCCATACAACTATATTTGTTAATATTCTTTGATTTAATTTTCAAATATTGGTTTAAAATTAGTGCAAATATTATATTTCCTTAGATAAGAATAAAGGTTTCATTTAATTTAAAAAAAGTTTCATTCTATTTGTAAAAGGTTTCATTTCAATTGGAAAAGGTTTCATTCTATTTGTAAAAGGTTTCATTTCAAGTGGAAAAGGTTTCATTTAATTTGGAAAAGGTTTCATTTAATTTGGAAAAGGGTTCATTTAATTTGTAAAAGGTTTCATCTAATGTGGAAATGCTATATATGCCATAGAATACAAATTTTTCAATTTTTCACACAAAAGTCAGGGTCCATTTGACCCGCTAAATATTGACCGGTCTTTATCAAAACAGGCATGCTTATTCTTTGGCCCGATTCCCTTCGCCATGCAAAAAATCGCGATGTTTGAGCCATAATTGCGGCCTCTGGAGCGACTAGAAAATCAGAAAAAAATAAAGTTTTTGGTCCATTTCATCCCCTAAATATTAACCGACCTTTTCCAAAAACAATAGGGGTCTTCATTGGCCAGAACCCATCCTACATGCAAAATTTCGTGAAGATTGGTCCATAACTGTGGCCTGTATCGTGAAGATTGGTGGCCTGCAAAATTTCGTGAAGATTGGTCCATAACTGTGGCCTGTATCGTGTTTAGAAATTATAATGGACAGACGGACACACATGTCTAGATCGACTCAGCTAGTCGAGATATGACGATCGGTATACTTAAAGGTATACCAATATTTCGCGGCGTTACAAACTTTTGGGGCTACACAAAGCTATAATACCCTGACAACATAGTTGTGTAGGGTATAATTAATCACGCCATATTTTGGAACTTTGAAGTTTTCTATCTGGGATTTTCATATACTCACCAAGGTCTTTCATCCCCATAGGCCATGATATCGATTTTGTCGCACAGTGTTAGTATTGTCATCGAAGCTCAGTAAAATTTGGAATTGCTCATTTATTCGGCCCAAGGACAACCCTATTGAATTTGGAGAAAATCGTTTCCGATTAAAATTTAACTCTTATAAATATTTCAAGCCGATTTTAAATATAAATAGTTCACCAAATACCAAATTCTTTCTGATTGAGATGGCATTTTGTGATCCACAGACCCTAAAATTTTTCTTTATGTAGAATAGCCTCTGTTAGATTTTATTGAAAGGGACGCAGATTCAGACATAGTTCTGACATATATTTTCGTCTGGCATTCACCCAATGTTTGTCTGTTTGAGACAGCGTATCCAATTGAAGCTAAAACGAAGTAAGTTATAAGTGTGGTGAAAACTATTCTGATCTCCGTTTATATTTCGTAGAACATAAATTTGCAAGATCTCCAAAATTTTATGCAATTAACAATAAATCCTATTGTTCACTTTTGCCTACTAAAAATCGCAGAAAATATTAGAAACGGCTATATTCCAACACCAATACCCATGTAAGTTATCCTACCAATTATAAAATTGAATTAAACATAGTTTTTAATGTTTATTAATATTTTTATTCGTTTTGTACTTAAACAACAAAAACCACCATCAGACTTACATAGCTATAAAAACCAAATCAATTTACTTATGACGAAGACGGCGCAAGATAGCAGATGGCAAATAGCTTTCACTTGGAATACCACTGGCAGCAGGAGCCAAATATTGGCTAGATGGAGCAGAACCAGCAGCGAAAGATCCACGAGAAGCTTGCGAGGCAAAGTTCAAGGCGGGAGCAACACCACCATTGAAATGTTGGGAAGTACCACCCAAACTGTCGTATTGGCTTTGAATGGCTCTTTGGGCGTTGGCAGCATCTTCAGGGGTACGGTATTTGACAAAATGAACTTCAGGTTTGTGATTGACATTGTTGTTGATTGCATTGAATTTATCAGCCAAACCAGCAATATCAGCTTGCTTGTTGAGAACATAGATGGCAGTTCTTTGTTCAGCGGCTTGTTTGGCCAAAGCCAAGGCAGCATCTTCCAAACCCTTGTTTTCAGGACCCTTAATGAAGATGACGCGGATACCCTTCTTGGCAACAGTGTTGTATTGGTTGGAGGCAGCGGGATCATTGAAATCAGCATCATTGGCGGTGAATGTATAGAATTCTTTTTCCAAAGTGGTGGCTTGAGGAGCGAAGGAAGGTGTAACACTGCTACCAGCACCATAGTTACCAGATGCAGTATATGATGGTGAGGAACTAACACCAGCGCCATAGTTATATTGGGCACAAGCGGCTGCCACCAAACACAATACAATGAGAGCACGCATTTTCGATTAAGGTATTGTTGAGTGTACAATTATCCAAGATGGGACTGATTTTAAAATTCCAATAAAGTTTCTTATATAGTAAAAAAATTAATAATAATGTTTCTGAAATCTATGTTAATCCCACTATTTGCATAAAATATTTCAAAACTACATTACTTGAGTTATGTGAAGCTTTCATAAAAATAGTTCAATTTAGCTTATTTTTTGCATATTTTATGCTTAATATAAATTGCACAAAATTCCTCAGCCAGAACAAATACTTTTTTTTAATTAATAAACTAGTATTTTGGGAAAGGCAACTTAATTCTAGTATCGCCTGTCGTTTCCAGTTTATTGAAAACTCATCTAGTATGAAGAATTTCTAAATTCAGTTTCACATTCTTGATAAATGGCGTAATAATGAAACAAGTCAACACAAAGTAAATTCTGAAATATTTTATAGGATAAAACGCTCACTGTGGCTCCATACATAATACGATGTGCTAATGACCAATTATCATTTTTATTATGCGAAACCCACATTTGATTCAAATTACTATTTTTTTAATTGTTCAAACATTTCAAACTTCTTAAAACTTTATGAGCCCTAGTTGAATTAGAAGTTAAAACTTCGTTGTTGGCAACACAAAAATAACATTTGAAATAATTTTTTGCCCTAGAATAAAATTATTTGTCTAAGTAATACGTCACTTACTTACTTCGCTGGATTATGGGAGAACAGTTGTTCGATAAGTCGAACTTAAACAAGATTTCCAAGATTCCGTTGTTCTATTGCGCATCTCATCCAATTTGAAAAACCATTTTCCGAGATGTGGTCTTCTACTTGATCTTTCCATCGGATTCGTGGCCTTCCCCTTCTGCGTGAACCGTTTTGGCTCGCTTTTATGTGCCTTTTGAGCTGGATCATCTTCATCCATTCTCACATCATGGATGTCGCTGCAGCTCGATACGTCTGACTATGTCGATGTCAGAGAATATATGGCATAACTCCAGGTTCATTCGGCGGTGATATTCCCTGTTGACCCAGATCGGCCCATAGATCTTCCGGGGAATTTTTTTCTCCAAGAGTTGTCTTATCTGCTTACGCAAGTACCCATGCTTTAAATCCATACAATAGCACGGGTAAAACAAGCGTAGCAAGTGACCTTGCTTTTGAGTTGCTTATTCAAACTATCGTAGCATCTGCTGGCCAACACTATTGTCCTCCGGATTTCAAAGCTGATGTTATTGGCGGAACCGAAGTATATAAAATCGTTCAGTACCTCGAAGCTGTAGTTTTCATGTTCCATAGTAGGTCTTTTCGCCATTTACTGCCAGTCCTACTTTGGCAGACTCCTTCTCAATTCGTTCAAATGTGGTTGTTACCGCTCGCAATGTTCGACCCATTATGTCGATGTCGTCGGCGTAGGCGAGTAACATATGCTGTTTGTTGTACAGAGTGCCATTTCTGTTCACATTCGCATCTTGTGTGACCTTTTCAAACAGGATGTTGAACAGCTCACACTACAAACTGTCACCTTGTCTGAATCCTCGTTCGGTATTAAAGGGCTCCGAGAGAGCCTTTCCAACTTTCACTGCCACTCAAAGTTATTCTGCATAGCCGTATTCATTTTACAGGAATATCGAACGGAGACATGGCTTTAAACACCTCTGTGGTTTTATAGGCAACGAATAGGTGAAATGAGTCGATGTGTTTTTCTTCGGTCTTTTCCAGGATTTGGCGCGGAGTGAAAATCTGGTCAATGGTGGTTTTGTCAGGTCTAAAGCCGCATTGGTATAGTCCAATAATGTCATATATGCGATGGGATGGAGACTTGTTTCTCTATAGTTGTCACATATCGCCTTGTCTTTTTTTTTTTTGTGCACGTGACACAGGGGTTCTAAGCATGCCAAATGCTTAGAACCCATGCCAAATGCTTAGAAATTCATCTAGCCAAACTGTACTAAGCAGCTGGTGCATGCTCCTGACCAGCATCTGACCACCGGTCTTGAATAGTCTTGTAATCCATCGGTCTGGTAATCTACTCTATACCATCATCTCTTATTGGTACTGGAGTATCTTCTTCACCCCTACTATTTGATATCATAAGTTTTTCAAAATGCTTCTTCTAGATCCACAACATGCCAAGATTCCATGTTCATTTATACAGGAGGATGTGCCTGCACCAAAGTCTTCGGTTTGGTGTTTTACTTGTTAGTAAAATTTCCGGACTTCATTCTGACTGCTGTCCATCTCGATTTGTTCATGCTCACGTTTTTCTTGTTATTTCTTCTTTTTTCTGAAAATACGTTTCTCCTCTCTCCTTTTCTCCCGATAATTTCCCATCGCATTACGTGTTTCTACTGTCTGCAGTGCTGCCCTATACGCTGCGTTTTTCAACTCAGTAGCATTCGACACTCCTGATCATACCATGAGTTTCTTGATGGTGGTTGTTGGTACCTAATTTTTTGCTTTTGCTGCAGTTTATACGGAGTGGGCTATTCCTTGACTTTGTGCTTCAATATTATTATCGGGACAAGAAGTGATTTCTTCAAGCAAGTGGTTAAGTTGAGCGGAGTGGGCTTCTGCTATCTGCTGTTGTCTTCCGTCGAAGCATGGGCGCAAATAAGATTGATATAGAAGAACTACACTTTTATATGTATTATAGCAAGAAACGAGATCTTTTATTCTCCAAAAATCCGCATCCATATTCACGTATAGTTTCATGGCAGCTATAACATAAGGCGTAATCATCCGATTTACTTACGGCAGTCCCTTTCCATCACATTTCCTGTAAGGCAATAGTATCGGCTTTTTACTTACTGAGTACATCCGCCAAATCGAAGACAGTTCTGTACAACGTGCACAAATTCCAAGTGTGGATTCGTAGATCGTGGCCCTTTATACGTTTGCAGGGGTAGTCAACATTGTTAAAGCCAATCAGAGCCGTTGGTTGGTATCTAGCATCCCCTACGTCACCCAAATATATTGGTTACAAATAATTGAAATTGTACCGTATGTCCTTTCAGCACCATATTTATTTTTATACCCTTCATTTTTATTTTTATACCCTTCACCATAGAATGAAAGGTGGAGGGTTCATCACATTGTGCGACAAGACTTTGGGGTTTGGAAAATTCGTTTGGAAAATGAGTAGGATAGGTCAAATAGGTCCACATTCATTTATACAAAGTTTTGTGAAAATCTGTTTAGATTTGGATATAGCTCCCCTATGCCGATTTTTTGGTAAATGGTGCATCAAACTCCCAAGGATTGTCCGATTGATACAACATTTTGCACAGCGTATTGAAATAGGTCCATATTGTTGTATACGACGTTTTGTGAAAATCGATTCAGATTTAGATAGAGCTTCCATATATAGTTTTGTCCGATTTTTTGGTAAATGGTGCACACGAGATAAAATTGTGGAAAGTGATTTGTGCTGCAGCATACAAGCGGTATATGACACGGTTGCTCAATTAGGTCCAGATTTGCATATAGCTCCACATACATTATTTTGCTCGATTTCATACAAATGGTTCACAAAACAATCCGATTGACATAAAATTTTCCATAGATTTCCGAATGGCATGTGCATTGGTTTTTTAATTGGTTTAAATATCTATGTAAATCACAGATTTAGTTTCGCCCCATTCCATTTCGATGGTCCTATAAAGATTATATGTCTGTCCTATCTACTGGATATTGTATATATGATCAACTTTTGTATGTATCCAAAGTGGTGAAGGGTATCATATAGTCGGCCCAGTCCGACTTTACTACTTTCCTTACTGGTTTTATGGAATGTAGTCGCATTCCACTATAGGAGGTTATATATTCTGTACTTGAAATATGGAATTCTAAGGCGATTTAGCCATCTGTTTTAATCATTCTACTTTCGGGGGATGTCGAGGTAAAAAACTAGAACGGCCAGGTTCGAGGATGAAATATAATATATCGGCCCCAGTTATGCCTATCCCCCATATTGTAATACCTAGCCATTTTCGGTATTATTAATATTTAGCGTATAGGAAGGTATTGTGATTCTTAAATGTTTGGCTAGAAATAGAGCAATTTAAATCCTCAATTATGCTTAGAACCTCAAATAATTACAACTCCAACTATACGGTAATTCCTACACGATGTAATAACCTCCAGAAACCTACACATATAAACGTTTTTTCTGCAATGACAATTTTCATAATCAACCCTGCTGGTTCACCCCACTCCCGAAATAAAATCATGTGTATGTTGGTGATGGCCTCATATCAACAAAATCGGTCCACATTTTGGGGTTTTGCGATTTTAAAATAAATCTCCATTAAAATAGCTGAAATTTGTATTGGTATAAATATGGTACGCCAAATATTCAACGATTGTCCGATTATATTTTACGTTGCTTTTAATGGGTCCAGATTTAAAAATAGAATTATTCTCTAAATCTACTTTTTTATTTATTAAAAACAATATTCACCCCATAAAAATAGTTAACTTTAACAACATTAATCCAATGTAAGCAATATTAACTGAAAACAAATGAAATTCTCACTGGAATGAAAGGAATGCGAGTTTTAAGCAGACCATTTCATAGTTTTTCCAGCACATCAAGATCTAGATAAACTAGATTTATGTTTATCATTGCCAAATTATTCTTTCTAGCATAAAGATATGCAAATAAAACTTTTATGAAAATTGCAAATAATTTAGAAAAGTGAAGCGAAAAGTTGTTTTGGAAATAATATCAAATAGTATAACTCCTACCTTCGCTCCTCAAGCTACCACTTTGGAAAAGGAATTCTATACCTTCTCGGCCAATGATGCTGACTTCAATGAACCTGCTGCCTCCAACCAATACAACGCTGTTGCCATGAAGGGTCTCCGCGTCATCTTTATTAAGGGTCCTGAAAACAACGGTTTGGAAAATGCTGCCTTGGCTTTGGCCAAACAAGCTGCTGAACAACAAACCGCCATTTATGTTCTCAACAAACAAGCTGATATTGCTGGTTTGGCTGATAAATTCAATGCAATCAACAACAATGTGAATCACAAACCCGAAGTTCATTTTGTGAAATACCGTACCCCTAAGATGCTGCCAACGCCCAAAGAGCAATTCAAAGCCAATACGACAGCTTGGGTGGTACTTCCCAACATTTCAATGGTGGTGTTGCTCCCGCCTTGAACTTTGCCTCGCAAGCTTCTCGTGGATCTTTCGCTTCGGGTTCTGCTCCATCTAGCCAATATTTGGCTCCTGCTGCCAGTGGTATTCCAAGTGAAAGCTATTTGCCATCCTCTATCTTGCGTCGTCTTCGTCACAAGTAAAGTATTTGGTTTGAGTACTTATGTAAGTCTGATGGTGTTTTTGTTGTTAAAGAAAAAAAAAACTAATAAATAAGTGAAAAATAAAACTTTAAATAAAATAATATGTTCAATTAAATTATTTAGACAAAGGACAAACGTACTGTGTTACATATCGTCATCATAAATGCAAACGGACGTAACTACATAAAAACTCGAAATTGACTTTCTGCTGGATTATTGTTCGACTAATCAAACTACATGTACACACAAAAATTTAGACATCTAACGTCAAAAACAGCGATCATATTAAACTAAAGCTCGCAATATTGAAGATAGAAATTTTGAACTTATATTAATTTTACTTCTGGGGTGTTTAATATTGAAAATGAGATATATCAGCCAATTTTTTACAGTGGCCTCCACATAACGGTACTCCAAAATTCGGTAATTTAAGGTATTTCTTCATTCTTCAACTAATCAGCTATAATTAGGTATTTTTGTTTCTCACTGGGTGGAAAAGTACCCTGTGGAAATTTCTATCGCTATCGGAGAAATATTTAATATCGTTATTGCAACATTTACATAAAATCGGTCGAAACTGTATATGGGAGCTATATCGAAATCTTAACCGATTTTCACGAAACTTACCACTCATCATTCAAGACCCAATTCAGTACGTTATGCCAAATTTCGTGAAAACCAAAGGATATATAGGGACTTTGGTGCACTATTTACCTAAAATCGGACGAAAATATATATGGGAGCTTTATCTTAATCTGAACCGATTTTCACGAAATTTAACCTACACCATTGTACTATTAATTCGGAACGCTTTGCCAAATTTCGTGAAAATCAAAGGACATATAGGGATTTTGGTGCACTATTTACCTAAAATCGGACGAAACTATATATGGGAGCTATATCAAAATCTGATCCGATTTTCACGAAATTTAACATACTTTGTTTTAGACTTAATTCAGTACGCTATGCCAAATTTCGCGCAAATCGAAGCATATATAGGGACTGTGGTGCACCATTTACATTAAATCGGGCGAAAATATATATGGGAGCTATATTTATTTCTGAACCGATTTTTCCCAATTTCAATAGGGTTCGTCCTTGGCCAAATTTCGTCCTATTCGGATCATAAATGCGACCTGTACTTTGTTTACAATTTACCATCTACAGACGGACCGACGCACATGCATAAATCGACTTAAAAAGTGATTCTATGCGTATTCTCAAAAGGAACTATGTGTCTATCTCGTTTCCTTTTGCCTGCCACAAACATATGCACAAATACAGTATACCATGTACCACAGTGTGGTGAAGGGTATAATAAAGTACAGGTCGCCTTTTTTATTCGAATTGGATGAAATTTGGCACAGCTCATTTATTTGGTACAAGGACGAACCCTATTGAAATAGGGATAAATCGGTTCAGATATATAGATATATATATAGATATAGCTCCCATATATATATTCTTTCGATTTTAGGTAAATAGTGCACCAAAGTCCCTGTATATCCATCGATTTTCACGAAATCCCTATTGAAATATGGAAAAATCGGTTCAGATTTAGATATAACTCCCATATATATTTTCTCCGATTGTATGTAAATAGTGCACCAAAGTTCCTATAAATCCTTCGAGTTGGACGAAATTTAGCATAGCGTACTGAATTAAGTCTAGAAGATTTGTGTTAAATTTCGTGTAAATCGGTTCGGATTTAGATATACCTCCCATATATTTTCGTCCGATTTTAGGTAAATAACATAATACAAAATGAACAAATTCGCTGTTGCAAACATAAATTTACTGTGAAAAAAATTCAAATTCCCTGGCTTCCATATATTTTTCATCCGATTTTATATGAATGGTGCACCAAAGTCCTTATATAACCTTCGATTTGCACGAAATTTTGCAAAGCGTACTGAATTAAGTCTAGAATGATGAGTGTTAAGATTCTTGACTGATTTTGATGTTGGTCCAACCTCCTAACATTTGTCCGATTAACACGAAATTTTGCACAACATATCAAATTTGAGTGACGTTATTGCGCTTTGTTGAAATTGGTGCAGATGTAGCCATAGCTTCCATATGTATTTCGAACGGGTGTCTTATTGAGATTAAATTTTTAACAGTGCGACGTACCGAATAGGGTGTATAAATTTTGCTATAAATCGTTAAATTTGTCCCATGGTACGCAGACGACCTTAAATCTGCCTGAATGAAATTAAATGTATCATATGAGCATCTCTTGTACGTACCCTAAGTGGTGAAGGGTATCATATAGTCGTTCGACTTGTGAGCTTTTGTTACTGGTTAAAGCATAGTTTATAGAGGCCTTATATAGGCGTGGATTTTTGTAAAGAATATTTTATAGAGGCCTTATATAGGCTTGGATTTTTTAAAGAACATTTTATACAAATAAAGAATGTTACACATTATATACAACAACAAAATACGCTTTTCACATCTTTCCAATAAAATTTTGATATTTATTTTGGCGTGCGACTTGAATGCAGCACTAATAATACTCTAAATTTAAATCTCAAATTTAATAAAAAGCATAAAATATGAAAACCGGTTTTGTGAAACAAAGGTTTTTCCAAAAATATTAGTTATTGCATAAAAAACTATCAGCTTCTTCAAATATTCTGATAAGCATAAAAATATGTGAAATTTATAAAACTATTTATATGGAAATTGCACATAACTCAACATTTGAAAATTAATGCAGAAAGTAGTTTTGCAAAATTTTTGGCAAATTGTGGGATTAGGTGGGATATAAATTCCATCCATATTTTTCATATAAAATATGCTTCCAAATAATTCCAATATCATTCCCATTTCAGACAATCAACAATAACTCGATCGAAAATGCGTGCTCTCATTGTATTGTGTTTGGTGGCTGCCGCTTGTGCCCAATATAACTATGGTGCTGGTGTTAGTTCATCACCATCATACACTGGATCTGGTAACTATGGTGCCGGTAGCAGTGTAACTCCTTCCTTCGCTCCTCAAGCTACCACTTTGGAAAAGGAATTCTATACATTCACCGCCAATGATGCTGATTTCAATGATCCCGCTGCCTCCAACCAATACAACGCTGTGGCCAAGAAAGGTCTTCGTGTTATCTTCATTAAGGGTCCCGAAAACAAGGGTTTGGAAGATGCTGCCTTGGCTTTGGCCAAACAAGCCGCTGAACAAAGAACTGCCATCTATGTTCTCAACAAACAAGCTGATATTGCTGGTTTGGCTGATAAATTCAATGCAATCAACAACAATGTGAATCACCAACCCGAAGTTCATTTTGTGAAATACCGTACCCCTGAAGATGCTGCCAACGCCCAAAGAGCAATTCAAAGCCAATACGACAGTTTGGGTGGTACTTCCCAACATTTCAATGGTGGTGTTGCTCCCGCCTTGAACTTTGCCTCGCAAGCTTCTCGTGGATCTTTCGCAGCTGGTTCTGCTCCAACTAGCCAATATTTGGCTCCTGCTGCAAGTGGTATTCCTAGTGAAAGCTATTTGCCATCCTCTATCCTGCGTCGTCTTCGTCATAAGTAGGTTAGTGTGTAGGGTAGTAGTTATGTAAGTCTGATGGTGTAATTTTCAATTTTAAATATTCAACGAATAAATATATTATTATAAAATTAATATAATTATGAGTTTTATTGGAAAAACGGAGGAATACAATATAACACCGTTACAAGAGAACCAAATAAAGTCGGACGGTACATACAACAAACATTGATCTCTAAATATGTGATCTACAAGATATATGAGCCTATTAAATCCATTTGTATGAAATTTAACAAAATTTTGTTTGAGAGCTATATGTAAATCTAGATCGATGTGGACGCTATATGTGAAATATAGATGGACATCTAAATCTGCACCTATTGAAGCAAATTAACAAATTATCACAATACTTCATTATCTACTCGATGGATTATTATTTTAAACATTTCATAGAAATCGAAAAATAGTGTATTTGGAGCATCATTTACCTAAAATCGAACGAATATACAAATGGGAAATATATTTAAATCTTAACCGATTTTAATCAAACTGAACTCAAGACATTGTAGATTCAATACGATACGTTATTCAAAATTTCTTCTCAATAAGAGAAACCATATGAATTTGGTGTATACTTTACTTCAAATCGGACGTTAATATTATGGGAGCCATATCTAAATCTCCACGGATTTTCATCTTTATACCCTTCACCACACTGTGGTACAGGGTATTATGTCTTTGTGCATATGTTTGTAACAGGAAAAATAATTGAGATAGACCCATGGTTCCTTTTGAGAATATGCATCACTTTCACTTTCTGAGTCGATTTATGCATGTCCGTCTGTCCGTCCGTCCGCCCGTCCATGTATTTTTGTTAACAAAGTACAGGTCGCATTTACGATCCGATTTGGATGAAATTTGGCACAGGTCACATAATTGGCCCAAGGACGAATCCTATTGAAATTGGGAAAAATCGGTTCAGATTTAGATATAGCTCCCATATATATTTTCGTCCGATTTAAGGTAAATAGTGCAAAGTCCCTATATATCCTTCGATTTGCACGAAATTTGGTGTAGAGTACTGAATTAGGTCCAGAATGATGCGTGCTAAGTTTCGTGAAAATCGGTTCAGATTTATATATAGCTTCAATATATATTTTCGACTGATTTAATTTAAATTGGCACACAATTTTGTACAATGTACTGTTACTATAACCTTTCGTCAACGTTTTATAAACGTCATATTAGACTTAAAAGACGAAAGTCCTAATAAATTAGCTGTGTTAAAATTTGGGCATATAGGCTATTTCGGAACTTACATGCAGGCCTTCGACTAGCCTGTGCAAAATTTTAGCTTTGTATCTCATTTTTTCGGAAATTATGCGG
>NW_026877788.1:0-22387 GCF_032173495.1 Musca vetustissima | reverse complement strand
GCGCCAACGTAGTTGTTTTTACAGCGGCACCTACTACTCATATTGTCCGTTTCCACGACAGAGGGGTCTACGACCTGAGTCTTACTCGGCCCACGTCTGTCACCTCAGCCCGTTGTGTAAAAGCAATAGGGCTGCTACAACAACAACAACTCATATTGTCCGATTCGCATGTTGTTTAACCACTACTAGGTTAAAGAGTCTATGGTATGTGTGTGGTTGTATGTTTAACATAGTCAAGTGGTCAATATCGCCTAAGCGACAACAACAACAACAGCCACTACCACAAACGAAAAGATCAACACTTAAAGACATTGGCTAATACCAATACATGAATAATGCAGCAACAACAGTCATTACTCAGAAACACATTTACAAATTCACGTAACTGACCACTTGAACAGATAATTGTCGTTTTGCATGTATGTGCTACTCATTTGGTTTTGACTATTTGATATTGGTATTGGTTGGTGTAAAACCTCGATTTGTTTGTGATTTGTTTGGCTAATTAACACAATAGGAGATGTTTGGCAAAATAGAGAAGGTATTTTTATACCCTTCACCACACTGTGGTACAGGGTATTATGTCTTTGTGCATATGTTTGTAACAGGCAAAAGGAAACGAGATAGACCCATGGTTCCTTTTGAGAATATGCATAGAATCACTTTTTAAGTCCATTTAAGCATGTCCGTCCGTCTGTCCGTCTCTCTGTCTCATATATAGTGTCGTCCGATTTCATGTAAATGGTGCACTAAAGTCCCTATATATCTTTCTATATGCACGAAATTTGGTATAACGTACTAAATTGGGCCTCGAGTGATGTCTGCCAAATTTCGTGAAAATCGGTCCAGATTTAGATATAGCTCCCATATATAGTTTCGCCCTATTTCATGTAATTTTTGCACCAAGTCTTTCGATTTGCACGAAATTTGGCATAACGTACTGAATTGAGCCTAAAGTGATGTCTGCCAAGTTTCGTGAAAATCGGTCCAGATTTAGATATAGCCCCCATATAGTATTTCAAGCCCAAAGTCCATATATACTTCGATTTGCACGAAATTTGGCATAGATATAGCTCCCACATATATACTTTCGATTTGAGGTTCATGTTTGCCCGATTAATGGGTGCACCGTAGGTTTGCAGAATGGCATATGTATGGATTGATGTTAGTCGATTTACATATAGACGCGTCAAAGTTCCTCCGAAAATGCGACGTTTGTTAGGATACAAATGTATAATATATCCAAAGTGGTGAAGGGCATCATATAGTCAGCACCGTCCGACGTTACTAATTTCATTACTGGTTGAAATTTTGCCCAAACATTGCAACTACATCTAGGAGGGTTTGTATTAAAATGTGAATGTTCTTGAGGTATTTTGGTAGAGCACCTATAGAATCTTACCCCCAATAATACAATATTTTGAGGATTTTGGGCACGTTTTTTCGACTAACAGCCACAAAAACTATTGTTACCGATTAATTTCTTGATGCCGTGCAACTTATGGCCGTCATATGACATTTGAGTTGGTAATGGATTTGGTGAAACGTCTTGTTCGAGCTGTAAGTCAGTAAAAAGTCTTGGCGAACTTTGGTCGACTTGCATATGTGACGAGGGGTCACATTGCAGTTTGCAGGACTAGACATTCTGGTGCTGTTATAACTATATTTGTTTTCTGCTTCTAAAAGGAGTTCTGTCAATTATATGTGTCTTAGTACGGGTGAGTGGTGGTTGACTTGACTGATGACGTAGTGGCTTAGTGTTGATGAGTGTGGTTGCCTCTCAATGTATAGACGCTCTGTGTGTTTTTCACTGCAGTTGCCTCCCAGCCATCCTTGTCTTAATTTTTGCTTTTGCAGAATTTGGTTGCAGAAAATGTAAAGTTATGTTCATTTAAAATCGCAATGAAAATAAACAAAACTTAGAACTATATACAGGAAAAAGAAAAAAATAGTTTTTCGTTATTTTCTTCTTTCATTCATTCTTTCTAACTTGAGCTTTAATTATATTTGTTTTAGTTAGCTAGCTAGTGAAGTCTCTTTGCCATAATAAGCACATAATTACTCGACAAGTGTTACGTTTAGATTTCTTCAAATATTTGCGCGGTAAATATGGCCACATCTTGTGGCAGACCAACTAAGGTGCCATTGGAAACAACAAAAAATATTTCAGTCGAAGAAGACGAAAATAGAAAAGCCAGTAACCACGTAGAAACAAAGGATACTATTGTGGTCTTCTTGTTCGTTTTCTTTTTGGAAAATACTTCTATTAAGTAGCTAATTTATTATTGTTATATCTTTTAGTATTGTGCAAATAGGTGAAATTAGCAAAGAGGGTTAGAATGGAAAATGAAAAAACAAATCAAATTAAATTACAAAAGAAGCCATATAATTTAACAGAGGGGGTTTCTTGTCTGCTTAGTGGATTGATGGAAGTTAACCTATTCCTAATGGCATAGAAACATTAATCTATATAATCTTGGACATTGTCATTTACCTGCAAGTATTGTTATAGGAATGCAAATATTTTTGCAATCTCTATCGGACAGACAAACAGGCGGGTATGGCTAAATCGACATAGAATATGTTAAATCAAAATATTCTGATCCAGACTGTATATACTAGAATGTTATTTCGAGGTGTTGCAAACGGAATGACAAATTTAATATGGGGTGTATATTAAATTATGGTGGAGGGTATAACCTTCCTCAATAAAAATATTTTAAAAATATTTTTAAACGATGTATCTTCCGTACAAGAACCCAAAATAAACCAGTGAGGAAAGTAGTAAAGCCGGGCTGGACCAACTATGTTCTATATATGTATTCATGTCAACGTTCCCTCGAAGGAACATTGCATGAAATTAAACGAACTTAAATATATGATCTTTATCTATATGTGAACCGAATACATCAATCCATACATATGCCATTCTGCAACCTATGCTAAATTTCATTCGAGTAGTTTTAGAGTCCTTTGGGTACATTAAAAAAGCGTTAAACCGTTATTCTAATCTCAATTTGATACGTTGTGCAAAATTTCGTGTCAATAGGACAAACATTAGCAGTTTGGTGCACCATTTACCTAAAATAGGATACAAATATATATGTGGAAGCTATATCTAAATCTGAACCGATTAATTTATATTAATTTCCGTTCATTGTGTGTGTGGCAATCGGGCAAACTTTGGGACTTTAGTACAGAATTTATATTAAATCTGCCCCTTTTGGGACATTTGGCTAGTATATTTGAAATAGGGCGACCAATTCGGTTTGGAATTTTGGGGTAAAAACTTACAAATACGGATAATGGTGCGGCACCATTATATGGGGACTACATCAAAAAATATATCAAAATTCTAACAGAACCCAAAATTTTAATTTCAACCTTTTAGATGGATATGCTTTATTGAATCTTGGATCAATTAAATTTTTGATTTTAACCCTCCCTCCAGATCCTAGTTCATAAAGATTCAAATCTTTAAAAATTACGACGCTATTACGATAGTATCGCTGTCTTGTGCAATCCTTCAGACGTTGTACACACAATAACACCAGAGGACATTAATTATATTTTGGAGGACAAATTTCATAAAACGATATGACATTGAATCATTGCCAGTCATATTGTTATTTGCAAAGATTTGTATTTGCCGCTAAATGTCTTAGATGTGCAAACCAAAATATATTAAATTCTTTAACAAACTCAAACACTCACAACTAACCTTTAAATGTAGTTCTGGGTATTAAAGCTGACTCTAGATTTGCTTAAAACTTGTGTGTGTTGATTTTGTTTTTTCTTACGTTTTTGTTAGGAACTGTTTGGCTAATCTGATGTTCTTTGTTGAACGGTCAATATCATGGTAAGAAAAGTAAAACTACATTTTTGAAAAAGTTTATATCCTTCTTCCGTTTGTGATTTTTATTTTATTCTCAAGTTGTTTGTCTTGTTTACTTCTTCTTCTCCATTTGTGTTTTATAAACTACAACGAAACTTAGTGATTGTGTGGAATTGCTAAGGCAATTGGCTTAAAAGATTCGTTTAGCAAACATAAAATTTTAGGATTCTTTAATTAGTGATGTAAAAGCGTTGCTGATGTTTTTTCATTGTACGAAATTATGCCGCACCAATTCTCAAAGTACTAGTTTTTGGTCATTAATAAATCATGTTTTTGTTCTTGTAGGTCTATTCTTTTTTCTGTACAGGTCTTTTTTCTGGCTAAAGGTTATTGACACCAACATTTAAACAATGATAATAGGCTACTTAACCGATCACGTGCTAGATACGAACGAATATCCTTTATAGGCTACAATATGCATATGTTGTCCTCTAAATTGACTAGAAAAACTTACGAAATAAACTTATTTGTTCATTTGAACTGCTAATGTTCACCCTTTTAAATCATTCTTTGCATTTATGCACCTTCCTTTAACCGGTCTAAAACTTAAAACCATTAGTTTTAATAAGGAAACTCATAAAGACCTGAAGTTATTGTGCACAAACATACATACCGTGCAAGGATGTCATGCTGGCATGGCACCTTCTTTCTACACACAGACACTCCACATATAACGAAATAACGCAATTATACCTTATTATACACAAAAGCCACTAAAAAGTCCAATAGCCTCCAAGCACACAACACAAACCCACCAATTTAAGACTTTAGTTTTGGTAAGCCTTTCATACCCGTATTGTTTTATGTGGCAAGAGGCAACGCGCTAAAAGAAAACCAGTACGGAAAGTAGTAAAGTCGGACTGGGCCGACTATATGACACCCTTCCCCACTATATGTACATTGTACAATTTCATGTCGTGTCAACCTATGCTAAATTTACTTTCAATTAAATTTACGGAAATCGATTTATAGCAAACATGATACACGATATAATCTCAATCAGACACCCGTTCGAAATTTATATGGTACGTTGTGCAAAATGTCATGTTACTCGGACAAACATTAGTTTGGTGCACCATTTATCTAAAATCGGACTAAAATATATATGTGAGACCTATATCGAAATCTAAACCGATATTCTCGAAATTGAACACAGCTCATTCTAGACTCAATATAGAACGCTATGCCAAATTTGGTGGAAATCGAAAGATATATAGGGATTTTGGGGCAACATTTACATTAAATCGGACGAGAATATATATATATATATATATATATATATATATGAGTTATATCAAAATCTGAACCGATTTTCAAGTTCATCGTCATTCATCATTATACAATTAATTTAGTACGCCATGCCAAATTTCGTGAAAAACGAAAAAAAATATATAGGGACTTTGGTGCATCATTTACATAAAATTGGACGGAAATATATATGAGAGCTATATCTAAATCTAAACCGATCTTCACAAAACCTAACACACATCATCAACCTAACACACAGACTTAATTCAGTTCGCTATGCCAAATTTCGTCCAAATCGAAAGATATATAGGGTACACCATTTACATTAAATCGGGCGAAACTATTTATGGGGGCTATATCTAAATCTGAACCGATTTTCACGAAATTTAACACACATCGTTCTAAGGTTTATTCAGTACGCTATGCCAAATTTCACGCAAATCTAAAGATATGTAGAGACTTTTGTACACCATTTACATTAAATCGGTCCAACATATATATGGGAGCTATATCTAAATCTGAATCGATTTTCAAGAAATTGCACACGCATCATTCTGGACCTAATTCAGTACTCTATGCCAAATTTCGTGCAATTCGAGTGATATATACAGACTTTGGTGCCTATATCGGAGGAAAATATATGGGAGCTATATCTAAATCTGAACCGATTTTCACCAATTTCAATAGGGTTCGTCCTTGGGCCAAATAAGTGACTTGTGCCAAATTTCATCCACACCGGATCATAAATGTGACCTGTACTTCGTTTACAACTTAACACCTACAGACGGACGGATGGGCATGCATAAATCTACTCAGAAAGTGATTCTATGCATATTCTCAAAAGGAACCATGTGTCTATCTCGTTTCCTTTTGCCTGTTACAAACATATGCACAAAGACATAATACCCTGTACCACAGTGTGTTCAAGGGTATAATTAAAGAAAGTCATTGGAAAATGGCAGACGCGTCTGAGAGCAAAGAACAAACATCATCAATTATACCAACCAAGCATTTGAGAAAACAACTAACATGAGAATTATAGAAGTACTTTTCACGTTTGTTATTTTAAATGCTATGAAATAGTTAACACTTATGTTTCGGTCCATAATACATTTAAGCGTCACATTGTTAATGTCTTTTTATTTTAAAGAGTGACTTTTCGTTGTTTGGGAATGGGATGGAATTGCAAGAATTTGAAAAATCCCAATATAGATTTTCAAAGTTACCTAGCACATTGTAATTGTATCGATTGTCATACAGCCACAGAATATTTTGTAAGGATAATGATATTGATGAAATGACATGATAGATGGCAATCATCATTGTTCCCTCAAGTATAGCACCTACAATCGTTTTGTCAATCGGCCTAGCTGGGTCTTTAGTGCACCATTTACTTAAAATCGAACGAAAGTATATATAGGAGCTATATGTAAATCTGAACTAGTTTCAAGAAAACTTGACACACGAAAGGTTATAGTAACTTCAGTACATTGTACAAAATTGTGTGCCGGTCGGCCAATTTTTGGGTCTTTACTTTAAATCAGACGAAAATATATGGGAGCTATACCTAAATTTGAACCGATTGAATTATATATAGGGACTTTAAATCTGAGCCGATTTTCTCAAAACTTGGCACACGTCATTCTGGACCTAATTCCGTACTATATGCCAAATTTCGTACAAATCGATAGATATATAGGGACGTTGGTGCCCCATTTACCTTAAAGCGGACGAAAATATATATGGGAGCTATATCTAAATCTGAACCGATTTTCTCGAAACATGGCACAAATAATTCTAGACCTAATTAAGTACTCTATGACTTTATTGGCCCATTTATATTAGATCGGACGAAAATATATGTGGGAGCTATATCTAAATCTGAACCGATGTTTCTTAAAATTCAATAGGGTTCGTCATTGGGCCAAATAAGTACCTTGTGCTAAATTTCATCCAAATCGGATCATAAATTCGACCTGTACCCAAAGACATAATACCCTGTACCACAGTGTGGTGAAGGGTATAAGAAATTAAAGTACCGAAAATTATATACGCCCTGGATGCTATACAAACCGATTCATCCCATTTACAATATCAAATATCGTAGGAGTAGTAGCAATACATGAAAAAAATTAAAGCTTTGTAAAACTATTGCGAGCTCTACCAGCGCACATAGTAGGCATAAAAATTATTCTTTGTCAATATTGGACTTTATTAAGATTCCGGTGAATATGTCGATGTGATACACATAGTGGAAGGTATAATGACTAAATTTTTATGCTTAAGTTTTAAAATATTCTGACTATATAAATCCAGTTTGTGTCAATATATTGAAATCCGCACAACTATACCCTGAAATTTCAAATTACTGTCAATACAATGGAAAATGGGACCGATGGTTGACCGAAGCATCGGAGATATGTTGATGAAGCTATCAATCGTACTCTTCAGACGTACGTCCCCTCGGAGTTCTAATTTTTTCGCCTCTTTTGAGGAAATACATAAGCTCAAGTATTAATAAGACGAACACAATCATTTAGTTGTCTGTGAAACCTGAAAATCATATGCTAAGGAATGTATGTGTATAAACACAACAAAATGGATTTCCTGTCGATTACCACTATCAATAATGTCATGGATCATAATCGAGAAATTATTTTAACCAGTATATTACGCTGATATGTGACATCTCTGCAAAGGCTACATAAGCGTTTAATAACGCACTTTAACCACAATGAAACCAAAATTTAAACTTAAACTTTAGAAAATGGAACAGACGGAGAGTGTGTGCAGGACGCATAATGTTGGGTAACGCACAACCACAACGCAGAACCTCAAATGCAAACACATACATGCGTTCATGTGTACAATACAAGCTACAAACTTACATTTTGTCGAGTTTTATTCCAATTCAAAATTTTTGTTGTTATGCATGAAGGATTTTCCCAAATCACCAGTTTGGCCATCAATGCACCATTGGGTCAATTGTGGTTTTGGGAATAGTGCGAACTACGGCAAAACTTTTTATTGCCCACAACCACGTCCAATCTAACAAAGCTAGCCGGTTGGCCGGCTTGCTGCATTGATATTCTAGTAGTCACACGTGCACATGAATGTTCAAAGTTTATTGTTGTGTGCGTAGAGGTCCCTCTAAATTTCATTGCAATAACAAAATACGACTCGCATAAAAGTTTTTATACCCTTCACCACACTGTGGTACAGGGTATTATGTCTTTGTGCATATGTTTGTAACAGGCAAAAGGAAACGAGATAGACACATGGTTCCTTTTGAGAATATTCATAGAATCACTTTTTAAGTCGATTTATGCATGTCCGTCCCTCCGTCCGTCTGTCTGTCTGTCCATGTATTTTTGTGAGCAAGGTACAGGTCGCATTTATGAACCGAATTGGATGAAATTTGGCACAGCTCATTTGTTTGGCCCAAGGACGAACCCTAATTGGAAAAAATCGGTTCAGATTTAGATATAGCTCCCATATATATTTTCGTCCGATTTAATGTAAATGGTGTACCAAAGTCCCTATATATCTTTCAATTTGCACGAAATTTGGTATAACGTACTGAATTGGGCCTAGAGTGATGTCTGCCAAATTTCGTGAAAATCGGTCCAGATTTAAATATAGCTCCCATATATAGTTTCGTTCAATTTCATGTAAATGGTGCACCAAAGTGCTGGAATGATGTGTGCTGAGTTTCGTGAAAATCGATTCAGATCTAGATATATATATTTTCGTCCGATTTAATCAAAATAATGTACCAAGTTCTTATGTTGCATAGCGTTTTGAATTTAATCCAGAATAATGTGTCTCAAGTTTCGTGAATATCGGTTGAGATATAGATATAGCTCCTTATATTATAGATTTTAAGTAATTGAAGCACCAAGGAACCAATATATGGCTGATAGGAACAAAACGTACTGAAATTAGTATAACCTACCCTGTGACAAGTTTCGTTGAAATCGGTTCATATGTGGATATAGCATCCATATATAAGTAAATTGTGCATCAAACTCCTAATATTTGTTAGATTGACATCAAATTTTGCACAACGTACAAAATTGAGTATAGAATAACGTAGTTGGATTTTCTAGAAGTACAGACCTAGCTCAACGGATGAACTTTTAATATTTGTTTGAAGTTGTTTTACATACTTTTGTTCCATTGTAACAATCGAATGACATGTTTATGGATAGATCTAGGTCGTTTCACATTTAGATAAATATCACATACAATTTCATGATAATAGTCCTGTTTAATATGCCCATAGTGGTGAAGGGTATCAAAGTCGGCCCCGTCCGACTTTACTACTTTCTATAAATTTGTACCATGGTACGCAGACGACTCTAAATCTGGCGAATAAAATTAAATTTTTCACAGGTTGCAGAAAGACATGCGTATGTTCCTTCGAGGGAACATTGGCATGCAAATGTAAGGATATACCCAAAGTGGTGAAGGGTATCATATAGTCGGCCCAGTCCGATTTTACTACTTTCTTTACTGGTTTATGCTGTGGCATTGAAATTGTTTTAGTGTCAATATTAATAACGTCATTGTAAACACATTAAAAAGAGTGTATGTGTGGGAGTGTCGAAAACGTTGCAAAGCATGAATAGAATATTTTGTGGACTCAATAAAAGTGGATTTTTAGGAAATAAAGATGAATTTTTAAATACGGATTTCCCAAAGGGTCTCAATGAGCAAAGATTTTCAGTCAATGGTGCACCAACCTCACAAAGTTTGTCCATTTGGCACAAAATTTCGAACAGCAAACCAAGAGGACGTGCATTAAATTATATCTCCCATGCAAAGAAATTTTGAATAGCGTACCGAATTCAGTCTAAAATTCTAAAACATTAATTTTGCCTTATTTTCCATTTGTAAAACAATGAGTCTCGGTTTCAGCTATGTTAAACCTATGAGGAAAGCCCAAAAGTCGTACGAGGCTGAATATATGATACCCTTAACAAATTTGAAAATATATTAAAGACGTTCTTCAGAGATTTCGTATCAATCCCACGTATATTACGTGGGTGTTTAATTTAAATCTGATTCGAATTCAACAAAACATTTCGTGTAAATCGAACAAGAATAGGGGGTTCTATCATTAAAATGAAATCGGCCGAATAGATGTTGGAGACTTATCTTAATCTGCACCGATTTCGAAAAATTTATACACGTCATTCTACCCTCACCTTGGTACGCTGTACAATTTTTTCTTCCGAACGGACAAACATTGGAAAGGTTATGCAGTACTGTTATATCGGACGAAGCTATGCATGGTAGCTATATTTAAATCTGAACGAAATCAATAGGGTTCTTCATTGGGCAAATAAGCGTTATTTGATACCAAGTGTGATCCCATAATAGCAAATTGCAGCCAATAATGATGAAAACTTGTCGAAACTACAAAATACCGGTTACCGTTCTTTGGTAGCTATGCCTAAACATGGACTGATATAGCCCATCTCGATCTGCCTGCAGACAAAAGACAATTTTATGCAAAATTTTGCAATCTATTTCAATACGTTAAGAGGTTAATGTTATTACATAGACCTTTAGGCTGGAAGGTTATGTGAGCACTACCACCAAAAACAGCACGAACATTCATGATTTCTGTAGGGAGACTTGTTATTAAGGTTATTAAACTTATCCAAAATCTTCAGAAGGTCGAAATTTGTTGGTACCGCTATTGGAATCAATATTAATATTTTTGGCAGGAAGTTTCAACCAAAAATTATAAACAAAGCTCGATTTCTACATAAATAAATTTCCAGTACCTTTATAGGTATTTTGATTGTCCATTGTCAACATTTCTATATAAGTCCATATTCCTACATGAAGCTCATTTAAAGGTCATGTGCAATTGTTGTTGTGTTGTTTGCTTTTTCCCTTGCATCAATTTATACCCCATATACAAGTTGAAATAGGTTTAGATTTAGATATAGGTCTCATATATATTTTTTTTCGATTTCCTCTAAATAGTGTCTAAAATTCATTTGTAGTGTTATAGTAGGGGGTATTTAAAAAGGATGTATTTCGTACTGGTATTTGAAATGTCCACCTCATGGGAGAGGGTATAAAAATTCGAACATGACGTTTTTACTTGGTATTTGCATTTCTGGCAGGACTTATTTTCTCCTCTGTGAATTAGAAATATCGAACCTTTAACGCAACTTAAAAATAAGTCAATTAATGGATTTACATCAGTATCGAATTGGGAGGGAAAATGTGTATCAAGTTTTCAATATCGAACATAGTAAAAACATTTGAAATTAATGTGCAAAACTATTTTGAGGTCTGAATTAATTTTATAATTTATACGACGTGACATATCTAAAACGGCATATAATTTTATTGTGAACAAGGATGTATATTACATATGGGGCCCCTTGCCAATATTTAGAAATGTTGATAACGGTATGCAGATTCACCTTATGTTGGCGTTTATAAACATTTTGATAGCTTTTATAAAAACATACACTTTATTTGCAAATGTGTAAACTATTTTATAGATATTTTTGTATCGATATTTTTGTAATTTCTTCTTTTCATTAGAATTTCTTGGCATTATTAAAGAATTAAACTTTTTAATGCCAATCTAGTCATTAAACTAAAACTTTAGTTTAGACGTTGTCATACTTTTACATAGCATCTCTGCATAAAAAACTGTCTGGAAACTAAATACAAAAAACTTTTGGAAATTACCTATCTCATATATTCAACATACATAATTCAAACATCACGTACTTATGGCAATATTTCCAGTAACTCCACCTGCCGCTTTGTAGACACCGATACAAAAACTAGCAAGCCCTTGACCAGCAAAAGACAGGCAAACTCATTTAATATGCAAATTGCTTTACCTCTCAACATTAAATATCCATTAATATTCTTTTGCAATAGAAATTCATAGCAAACCAGTAAGGAAAGTAGTAAAGTCGGACGGGGCCGACTATACGATACCCTTCACCACTATAAGTATATTAAACAGGACTATTAACATGAAATTGGATGAAATAAAATATGTGACATTTATCTAAATGTGAAACGACCTAGATCTATCCATAAACATGTCATCCGTTTGTTACAATGGGACAAAAGTATGTAAATCGACTGCAAACAAATATAAATAGGTCATCCGTTGGGCTATATCTGTACTTCTAGAAAACGCAACTACGTAATTCTATGCTCAATTTTGTAAGTTGTGCAAATTTTGATATCAATCTGACTAACATGAGCAGTTTGATGCCCAATTTACTTGAAATCGGGCGAAAATATATATGGAAGCTTTATCCAAATATTAAGCGATTTCAAACAAAATTTGTCACAGGTTAGGTTATACTAATTTCAGAACATTTTGTTCCTATCCTATTGATTCCTTGGTGCGGCAATTACTTAAAATCAATCTATAATAAAAGGGAGCTATATCTAAATCTGGACCGATTTTCACGAAACAAGGCAGACATCACTCTAGGCTCAATGCAGTACGTTATGCCAAATTTCGTGCAAATCGAAGGATATATTGAGACTTTGGGGCACCATTTACCTAAAATCCGACGAAACTATATATGGCAGCTACATCTAAATCTTGACTGATTTTCACGAAACTTGGCAGACATCATTCTAGGCTCAATTCACTACGTTATGCCAAGTTTCGTTCAGGGACTTTGGGGCACCTTTTACATGAAATCGGACGAAACTATATATGTGAGCTACTATATCTAAATCAGGACCGATTCTCACGAAACTTGGTAGACATCATTCTAGGCTCAATTCAGTACGTTATGCCAAATTTTGCGCAAATCGAAGGATATATAGGGACTTTGGTGGACCATTTACCTAAAATCGGGCGAAACTATATATGGGAGCTATATCTAAATCTTGGCCGATTTTCACGAAACTTGGCAGACATCATTCTAGGCTCAATTCAGAACGTTATGCCAAATTTCGTGCAAATCGAAAGATATATAGGGACTTTTGTGCACCATTTACATGAAATCTGACGAAACTATATATGGGAGCTATATCTAAATCTGGACCGATTTTCACGAAACTTGGCAGACATCATTCTAGACCTAAATAATTAGGCTGTACTAAATTTCGTGCAAATCGAAAGATATATAGGGACCGTTTACATGAAATCGGTTAAATATATATATGGGAGCTATATCTAAATCTGAACCGATTTTTCCCAATTTCAATAGGGTTCGTCCTTGGGCCTAATAAGTGACTTGTGCCAAATTTCATCCTAATCGGATCATAAATGCGACCTGTACTTTGTTTACAATTTAACATCTACAGACGGACAGACGGACGGATGGACGTACATGTATAAACCGACTCAGAAAGTGATTCTATGTATATTTTCAAAAGGAACCATGTGTCTATGCACGAATACATAATACCCTGTACCACAGTGTGGTGAAGGGTATAACAATGAGTCTCGGCTTCAGCTATGTTAAACCTATGAGGAAAGCCCAAAAGTCGTACGAGGCTGAATATATGATACCCTTCACAAATTTGAAAATATATTAGAGACGTTCTTCAGAGATTTCGTATCAATCGAAGGTTCATAATTTAATGAAATCTGACGAAAATATTTATAGTAGCTATATCTAAATATGAATCGGTTTAAACAAAATTTAATACGCATTACATTGTAGGCTCTCTAAGCTACTCAGTGCAAAGTTTCATTGCTATCGAACAATTGTGTTTAATGCTTTACTACTTATATAATCGGACGAATTCAAGTTAAACACCCACGTATATTACGTGGGTGTTTAATTTAAATCTGATTCGAATTCAACAAAACATTTCGTGTAAATCGAACAAGCATAGGGTCTTTTATCATTAAAATGAAATCGGCCGAATAGATGTTGGAGACTTATCTTAATCTGCACCGATTTCGAAAAATTTATACACGTCATTCTACCCCCAACTTGGTACGCTGTACATTTTTTTCTTCCAAACGGACAAAAATTGGAACGGTTATGCACTATTGTTATATCGGACGAAGCTATGCATGGTAGCTATATTTAAATCTGAACGAAATCAATAGGGTTCTTCATTGGGGCAAATAAACGTTATTTGATACCAAGTGTGAACCCATAATAGCAAATTGCAGCCAATTATGTTGAAAACTTGTCGAAACTACAAAATACCAGTTACCATTATATGGTATGAACTAATATTGCCCATCTGGATCTGCCTGCAGTCAAAAAACAATTTTATGCAAAATTTTGCAATCTATTTCAACACGTTAAGAGGCTAATGCTATAACATAAAATTTTAGGCTGGAGGGTATAATAAAGGGGTTATGTGAGCGCTACCACCAAAAACAGCACGAACATTCATAATTTCTCTAGGAAGACTTGTTAGTGTGGCTATTAAACTTGTCCAAAATCTTCAGAAAGTCGGAATTTGTGGGTACCGCTACTGGAAGCGATAATAAAATTTTTGGCAGGAAGTTACCCACCAAAAATTATAAACAAAGCTTGATTTTTAGATACATAAATTTCCAGTACCTTTATAGGTATTTTGATGGTCCTAGACGCAAGTGACTATATTTTAGCTTTACGAGGTTGTTATAGTTGCTCACCCTGCAACCTTCGCTGGTAAACACTTTCTATATAAGTCCATATTTCTACATAGACCCCATGCAAAGGTCATGTGCAATTTTTGGTGTGTTGTTTGTTTGTATTTTTCCTTTTTGCCTTGTATCTATTTATACCCCATATAAAAGTTGATATCGGTTTAGATTTATATATTGTTCTCATATATATTTTGTTCGATTTCATCTTAATGGTGTACGAAACACCCAAATCTTATCCCATCGATACGAAATTTTGAACAGAGTACCCAATTCAGCAAAAAATAAATAAATAAAATAAAAATAAAGTGGGCGTTTAAAGTGCCTAATATTGGTAGTGTTATAGTATGGGTATTTGAAAAGGAGGTATTTCGTACTGGAATTTGAAATGTTAACCTCATGGGAGTGGGTATACAAATTCGACTCGGCCGAAGATATGAATAGGACCTTCAACGTATCTTCAAAATAAGTCAATGAATGGATTTCCATCAGTATCGAATTGGGAGGGAAAATGTGTATCAAACATCATAAAACATAAGAAATTAATGTGCAAAAATGACATATCTAACGTGACATATCTAAAACGTTACATATGGGGCCCCTTGCCAATATTTGGAAATGTTGATAACGGTATAAAGATTCAATTTATGTTGGCGTTTATAAACATTTTGATATCTTTTTTAAAAACATACACATTATGAAACATAATGTTTTTATTTTTATTTCAATGCTTACGATTTAATGCCCAATAAAATATTTTCCAGACCTTTGAACACAAATCAAGTGAAAGTGTCCAAATGTTGTGTGAAAATGTGTAAAGTGTTTTAAATATCGATATTTTTATAATTTCTTCATTTCATTAGAATTTATTGGCATTATAAAAGCATCAAGCTTTTTAATGCCTAACTAGTCTGGTCATAATACTAAAATTTTAGTTTAGATATTGTCAAACTTTTGCATAACAGCCCAACATGAAAAACTGTCTGGAAACTAAAAAAAAACTTTTGGAAATTACCTTTATCATATATTCAACATATATAGTTCAAACACCACCTTTTATGGTCATATTTCTAATAACTCCACCTGTCGCGTTGTAGACACCGACACAAAAACTAGAAAGCCCTTGACCAGCAAAATACAGTCAAATTCATTAAATATGCAAATTGCTTTACCTCTCCACATTAAATATCCATTAATATTCTTTTGCAATAGCATGGCAAAAACTGTAAATTGTTCTAGAGGTAGCAAATTTAAACCGGGCGACTCCTTGCAAAATATATTTTTGAACATTACTTAAAATATGCTTCACTTCGGCGACAAGTTTACTGAACAGATGCAATGTTGTTAGTGGCGAGGGAGGAAAGGTTCAGTGGATATGCATGAAATTTTCACCAAGGGTCTTTAATTAACTTCAAACACTTAATTTTGTTGTGCAGCAGAGTCATAATATTGCATTTCGCTATAATGCCTTTGTTGCTATTAAAATCATTTTATACTTATGGTAAAAAGATGGGATCAAATCTTAGAAATTCATAACTAAGAGAAAACAGATTTTTTCAATTTGATCACAAATAGATAAAGAATTTAGTGTACTAATTGTAGACCTTTTAAAGTTGTTTGCTAAAGTAGTATTGCACAGTGTTTTGTGGATATGTTTGTGTCGATTTATGCATGTCCGAAAACGAGCCCTTTTGAAATCAGATACAGATATAACTTTTATAAATAATTCCTCTCAATGGTACACCACAGTCCCAATGTTTTATTTGTGGAATGGACACTAAATTTTGCCCAGAATGAGATTATCTCAGCCTTACTTGACAAATGTTAGTTTTCAAGTGCTCAATAGTTGAAGGCTCAATAGTTGCATGAACACGGTACTTAGCATATACCTATGAAAAATTATAATGGCGTCAAATGGCGTGATCTCTGTAGACAGTTGATATCGCCACGTCAAAAAATTCGCGGCCAGAAATTGCATATTGCAATAAAGCCAAATTGGCTCGAGCTGTGTGGCATGTGACACCGCCTTGTTGAAACCATATATTCTCCAAGTAGTATTCTTCAATAGCAGACAAATCATATCTTCAGACCAAAGAGGGCACCATACAGTGAATTTTGTGGGTGTAACTTGAGGATTCTCAGAAACTCAAATACGACAATTTTGTTTATTAACATACCCACCGACTGGAAAATGTGCTTCATCTCCACATATCTAGGACGGTTTTAATGGGACCCCCCATTCTCGGCTTCAAAATGTTGATTTTTATACCATTCACCGCATTGTGGGTATTATGTAACTATACAGGGGATTATGTAACAGTATACAGGGTATTATGTAACTTGTAAAAGGCAAACGGAAACGAGATAGACCCATAGTTTCTTTTGAGAATACACATAGAATTACTTTCTGCGTCGGTTTATGCATGTCCGTCTGCGAATGTATTATTGCAAACAAAGTACAGGTTCCATTTATAATCCAAATCAGTCCTATTGAAGTTGCTGAAATCGATTCAGATTTAGATATAGCTCCCATATATATTTTCATCCTATTTTAGGTAAATGGTGTTTGTACGATTAAGATGCAAATTTTCGCAGCCTCACTATGAGCCCGGAACCAAATTGTTTGGAAAGAAGTCAGCTAGAGAGGAATAATCTTTATATATATCAAATCTTGAGAGTTTGAGCATTACACCAGAAAAATTTTATAACTTAGAACGCAATTCCATATTTATCCTTAAAAGTAACTATGGATCTTTCTCGCTTCCTTTTACCTGTTACAAAAATATGCACAAATCCATAATACTCTGTATGATAGGTTGGTGAAGCGTGTAAAAACAAAGTTCCAATTTAATAAACATGTATTTCACAAACAACGCAAGTTGGGAGAAAATTTAATTTGTTTCAAACCGAGCAATTAAGCATCAAAGCGAACATATTTTTTGTCCTTTAAAATAAGTAGGTAATTAGAACAATTAAAACTTTGCACATAAGAATAAACCGCACAAAGTAAAACCTTGTTTTAACACACTCTGCTGCCATGTTGTGTGTCATGCTATAATAAACATCACCAATGAGACTACTAATGTTATATGAAATTGAGTTAAGACAGAATAACAGAAAACATGGGAATGCGTTTATTACGACGGAAATATAATGTCAA
This sequence comes from Musca vetustissima, assembly GCF_032173495.1. Lineage (NCBI taxonomy): Eukaryota > Metazoa > Arthropoda > Insecta > Diptera > Muscidae > Musca > Musca vetustissima. The sequence continues at coordinate 4,477 of NW_026877788.1, read as the reverse complement.
TGGAAATATGTATGTATTTACGTTAAATTCTATAAGGCTTAATTTGTATACCCTTCACCACATTGCGGTACAGGGTATTATGTCTTTGTGCATATGTCTGTAATAGGCGTATTTATGTTTCGATTTGCATGAAATTTGGCACAGCTCATTTATTTGGCCTAAGAACGAGCTCTCTTGAAATTGGGAAATCGGGTTAGATTTGGAAATTGTTGTACCAATTTCCCTATATATCTTTTGATTTCCAAGTAAATTTAAATAGTGTAAATAATTGAGTCCAGAGTGATGACAAGTTTCATGAAAATTGGTGCAGATTTATATATAGCTCCCATATATATTTTAATCCGATTTAATGTAAATGGTGCCCACAGTCTCTATATATCATTCTATTTGCACGAAATTTGACATAAGTTACTAAAATGAGTCTAGAAATGTGTATTTTAAGTTTCGTGAAAATCGGTTCAGATTTAGATGCAGCTCCCATGTATATTTTCGTATGATTTTATGTTAATGGAACACCAAAGCCTCTTCATTTTTTCGATTTGCACACAATTTGGCATAGCGTACTGAATTAAGTCTTGAACGAAGTGTGCAAAATTTCGTGAAAATCGGTTAAAATTTTGATATAGCTTCCATATATATTTTCGAACGATTTATTGTAAATAGTGTACCATAGCCCATATAATTCTTTCGATGTGCACTAAATTTCGCACATCGTATTGAATTAAGTCTAGAATGGTGTGTGCTAAGTTTTGTGAAAATCTGTTTCGATGTATATATAGCTCCTATATATCTTTTCTTCCGATTTTATGGTAATTGTGCGCAAAAAACCCAAAGTGCGTCCAATGGCCACACAATTTTGTACAATGAAATGAAATTTATATAAAGATAGTCGAAATGGGTTCAAGTTTCGTCTAAATGGGTTATAGCTTTGATATAGCTTCCACATATATATTTTCATCCGATTTTAGGTAATGGGACACCAAGCTTTTAATGTTTGTTCGATTGATACGAAATTTTGTACAACGTATCAAATTGAGACTGACGTTATTGCGTTTTGTTGAAATTGGTGTAGGTACATAGCTTTCATATATATTTTGAACGGGTGTCCGATTTGTAATATTCGATTCGACCAAAATTACTCATCGCATTAATCGATTAAAACTAAGTGGCAACGCTAAACACGTACTTTCGTTATTTGCCTTAGAAAAAAGCAACTCTATCGACAATTACAATTCCCTTACTTTACAACTATAATTTTAGTACAGAGCTTTCGTATAGAAAGGAGAATTTGCAAAAGGCCTTTTACAACTCGCCTTTCAAGAAGTACAGAACACAAAAACCCAAATTGAAAAGTTAAAGAATTTTGAAAAAACTTCATAAATAATTTTGATCATTAAAAAATTGACAAATTCCATATTTTAAATAAGGAAATTATTAGCAAATAAACCTAAATTTGCCAAGGTAAAAAAATATAATGTTAATGTGTTTTAGTGGTGATTTTATAAAATATCGTGTATTTTTCCTAGGCAAAAGAATACAATTTCTTAAAAAATCGTATAATCACTGAAATTCAGCCTAATCAGTTGGAAAAATTCAATAAAAGTGGTGTATAGTGATCAAGGCAACTATAATTAAGAAAAGAATAACCCCCGACATTTTTCTTCACGTGGCCCAAACTGTGAAGACGAATTTTGTTTGGTTATGTCGGGGGCCAACATGTGCGATGTCAAGTATATCCAGTGAATTTTAATACCATTTCCTATCAACCAATTATCCCCCACATGATGTGTAATGAACAAAATCCAACATTTAGTAACCTAATGTGGAAAATAGCACTACAAATTTGAAGCCCTAACATTAAAATCGTTCATCACAACACCATTGCCACTGCGAAATCTTCAGCATCCACTGCAATCGCTTGGTACAGTCAACCAAATTCCCAACAAAATACTTCTCCAGCTAGATTGCCAAATAACCACAAAAATTCATCATAAGAAAACCAATACATTGTAGAAGGGATCCATTGATTTATAGCCACTGTTGAATCCACCACAACCAACCTCCAGACAATAATAGAGTTCCAGTTAGATAACATCTCGATCTCGCAAAAAATCCATCAAACTTAAAATCATCACAATAATCCTCTACCGGACAATCCAATATTCTGTCACTAAAAAACTCATCCACCAATAAAATAGAATGTCCGTACCTTAAGCAGGGCAATTCTAAGACCATCCATTTTCGATTGCAAACACTTTATAAAAATTAGATAAGTATTATGTAAATTGTTAAATTTACATTCACACTTTTATATATATTTTTTAGTGTAAGTAATATTTTGATTCTAAATTTTATAGACATAATTTAGGTTCACCCTGTTATAATCAACTATACGCACGTAATTACATATTAATGAATGAAGAAGAACAAACAAATTTGTGAATGAGGTAGAGAAAACATTACTATGATATTATCATCAATTGAATTTCACATATAATAACAACAACACAACGAATAACACCACAACGACGAACTTCTTCGAGGCCTCCAACAAGTTCAGCGTAAAACGGAGTTGGTGAGTACTTTGAGTGATTTTTGTTTCTTTACTTTGAGTTTTTTTTTGCATCTACTTATCACACAAGCAATTGTTTGATTCATTCATTGATCTCTTTTTACGTTCTCGAAAAGTAGAACAAAGAAACAACAAATATTATAATTGTAATGTTTCATATTTCATTCATTAAGACTTATTACGTCATTTGTATATTAGGGTGTCCCATATATATTTACTAATATTTTTTGAGATTTCTTTTTTTTCTGCTAATGTAATTTTCCAACATAGATCGTATTCTAGACTAAGTATAATGTTTCCCAGATTATTTTAATTATTCACTACATATAATTATAGCATAAAAATTTGATTCATAATGTCATATATTTGAGCGTTTATCTAATTAAAGAAATGGATTACTAAGAAAGTTGACGTGTTTTCATGATGTGGTAAGGCGTAACTAGGTAACACGAGTTATGGGGTTCTGTATCAAAATCCGCCTAACAGGACTATGGTTAGGGAGGGTTAAGAGGCGTATATCTCACACCATCTGAGATATAGTAAAATGGGGAATATCAAATATATGAGCAATAGATAGTACATTTGTGGGACTTTTCATACACTTCATATCATTCGATTTAACAACATTCAGGGAGTCTATAATATTTTTCTGTACTCCTGCAGATTTGTAATGGAAGGACACGAACCCCCCACCCGACTGAAGTTAGCGTACAAAGGCTCCCGCAGTCCTTCTGAAACAAACTGAGTGGTAATAACATCTTACCCAAAGCAACTAACATCCTTTGTCTATGTCATCTAGACCAATATACATATTTATACACTAATCTCAGTTGCTTAGCCAATTTAGGCCAGTGTACATTACAGAAATGGCGCCCAACGTGGGGCTGAATTTGTGCAGGAAACTGTGCATTTACGCCCTATTTTAAAAAAACATAGCATGTAGATTTCAAGAAATGAGCTGTAGTTGAAAATTTTGTAGCCAAAATAATTCTTTGGAATACATTGCAGAACTTTTCTGGAATTCGACTATTTGAGGACTAACAATCGAGTAGATTGACCGATTAGTATTCTATAATGCCTTTCCACAGATAACTTTTGTTTACAAATTTTCTAAACAACTCGTTTCATAGTGTTATAAAAATATTAGGATATCTGATTAGAGGCTTAGTTATCGGTACTTGACGGTTAAAAGGAATATACATTATCTTGCTGATTGTGGTTAGTGTCCATTAAGCGTCAAGAGAAACCATTAATTCAAATAAGCACGTTTCATGTCCGGTTTGCCATAATCATAAATATCTTAATTTTTTTTCTAACATTTCCATAGCCCAGTTGATTTGTTTCCATTTATATTCGATAATTCCCCTATAAATCCTAGTGCCACCACTGAATATGAAAACACAATTTGTTATGAATAAACTACAGTTTTATAAAAAAAGTTTAGGAGTTTGAAGATTAAGGTTTTAATTGAGGAAAAACAATATATTTATTTTGTTTCAATATCAACATGTCTCTGTTAAGATCTCCCACACCTTCTGCATCAGCAGCGTGTGAATCATCACTACAATGTTCTATATGCAAAGAATTATTATTGGAAGATCAAGATTGCTTAATAATTTCACAATGTGCACACTCGTTCCATCGTGCTTGCATAGAAAAACATCTTTATTCTTCCTCTGAGTGCCCAACATGTAAACGACCTTGTGAGTTATCGGAACTACGAAACTTACATACCCAAAATGAAAACTCGCAAATTTCCCTCCATGAAGGAATTGATGTAAGAAGTACAAACCAAGCTAATCAAAAGTCCAAGAATACTATTCGTGGTAGAGGGCGTGGTGCAACTGCCAAACATTACAATACCCGAAGTACAATTAGGAATTTACTTCCTGACTTACATCACCA